>NW_007727869.1:227997-231299 GCF_000696425.1 Galeopterus variegatus | reverse complement strand
GGTTAGCTCACTGGCTGAGTGTGGTGTTGACAACACCAAGTCGAGGGTTAAGATCTCCTTACTGGTCATCTTTAAAAAAAAATAAATAAATAAATAAAATAAAGTAATTGTGTTAATGCTTTCAAAAAAGTCATTTGGATGAATACTGCATTTGGAATGTTGACTAGATGTCCCTGTGTTCTGCATAACTGGGTGGTGCTTGTATAAAGTGTCCATTAAGACAGCCATGAAAATAAGCACATGCCTATAGGCCTAAGAGTAAGCAGATGGGCCTCCTAAAAATCAGAAGGCAGGCCTGAAGGAACTTTAATTGCACTTCTCTTTTATCTACAACTTTTGGAATTTTATTTCCCCAGAAATATGCATTTTCCAGGGAACTCTTCATAAAGGTCTATCAGCACATAACATTGCAGTATTCCCAATAAAAGGTGATGATACTCCTGTTTTTCTGGATCTGTTCAAATAAGCTCAATTGCTAAACAGCCATTTGGATTAAAACCAAATGGTTAATCTAATCAGGCTTTCAAGAGGCTATTTTGATTAAAAGGATCATATTTTGAATGGCCTTTGGCAGCTTCTTATAACCAATTGGTGGGGCCAACACATTCAGCCCTTGTGTGGAGCTTGGGGGCATTGATGGGTCTAGTAATAAAAGTGGGTTTATCAGAAGAGAAGACGCATGAAACCATTGAAGAAAGGATAGCAGAGCCTTGTAGGGACTGAAAAGCCATTAGGAATGAAGAAGGCTATTCCCTCCATCTCCTTCTCTCTTTTCTCTGGAGCTGCATGGGCTGTCCGCATTGCTTTCCTCTGAAATTCTCTGCTCACTCATTAGCATGTGTGAGGTTGAAAATTCCATCAGCCTTGAGTTTACATCACTTCCAACTCCACGGCATCGGCTCCACAGACTAACTTCATCCAAATTCACTCAATGTAAAATTCCTAGGAGAAAATTTGATGGGCTTGGTATGGCCAGCAGTCTAGCTCTGGTCCAATCAGCTGTACCCAGGATGAATCAGGAATCACATGACATGTGGGGCTGACTCTTCCAGGTGGTGGGTAAGGCAGGGAGGAAATGCCGATACCTCCAGAGTATTTTCTTAACTGCTAATAGCAGATGCCTCTTTGCTATTTCTTTTCTCACCAATCTGCAAACTCTTTAAGGGTAGAGGACTTCTTTCAATCTATCTTCAACACAATACTTAACTCAGTGCCTCATACATAGAGGATGCTTGATAACTAAAAAAAATATAAAGTTGGTCATGTCTACTTTCAATCATGCATACTTTTATTTTTTTTAAAAAAAGATGACTGGAAAGGGGATCTTAACCCTTGATTTGGTGTTGTCAGCACCATGCTCTCTGAAGTGAGCTGCCGGCCATCCCTATATAGGGATCCGAACCCATGGCCTTGGTGTTATCAGCACCACACTCTCCCAAGTGAGCCACAGGCCAGCCCACAATCATACATACTTCTGATAGTGCTGACTATAACCCATCTGGGTGTTGAGGCAAGAAAAAGGGACTTGGGGGTCAGATAGGCTGACCACTCCTGAGTTCTTTCTTCCAGAACTGCTTGGGTTAGTAATACCTATTATTTCTTGTTCATTTTCCATGGGGCAAGTATTGTGTAAAATGCCTTATACATTATTATCTCATTTATCCACTACAATAGTCCCATGAGGAAACTGGAGCTCACAAAGTAAAGTAACTTGCTCCAACACACATAGCCCCAAAGTACTGTGGCCAAATCTAAACCTAAATCATAGCCCAGCCCTGTGAAGCCCTGCATTGTCCTTGCTCCCAAGCTAGGAGCAGTTGTGAATGAGGCTGAGAGATGGGGCTAAGAGGAGAGGTGTTGGCTGGGTCAATGTCAATCTTGTGGAACTAAACAAAATTGTTCCGTGCTAACAGTTTTTGAAAGCTTTTTGAACATGGCCTTGGGCCTTTCATGGTTCTGAGGTTTTCCTACAACTCCTCTTAATTGAGTGTTTCCAGTCTGAGCTGCAGGGTTTAAGCAATTCAACAACAAAAGAGTTCTCAGAATTTTCCTCCTTTCCCATTTGGCTGGATGAGAATGTGTCTACCAGCTTCCTGTTTTAACCACTGGAAAACATTCTGGGAATCTGAGTGAAGACCTGGGTCAGGGCTGCCATTTTTTACCGTGCCTTGCACTGTGAGGGCTAAAATCCAGCCTGGCCTCCACTCACCCAGTTGTGTACGCTGGCAAAAGGTCAACTGCCCAGAGCAAGAGGTGCCTTATTCTAGGGTGCCCTGTGGGTGCTCTGTGAGGGGCAGCCTTGATGAATACAGCATTGTTTCAGATTTCCCCTGCTTTAGGTTTTGATTATGACTTGTGATAATTCCATTTCTGAATAAAGTCTTTAATCTCTATTTTGGCAAGAAGAATCCAAATTCTGCAAGTCATTGCAAGGGAGAGAGGGGTTGACATTGGCACCTAGAACTGGGTTTCCAGGTGTTGGTGGGAGGGTTTTGTCCTTGCCACCTCCCAGGTTGTCTTCCTGTTGTCCACCCATGCACTCCCAGTCCCATCCACGGGGGCAATCTTAGCAGTCTTGGGAATGGTGGGGCAGGAAACTGGAACTTGGTTTAGTAAAACAATTCTGTAAAGACACAACCTAGGGAAAGCCACTATCAACCTGGAGAAAGGCTGGCTTGTCTTAGAGCTCTTTTTTCCTAAAGAAACGGGAAGTCCTCCACAGGACATCACAGACATGGCTAAGGGTGTACATAATATTTATGGCCTCTTTACTTTCGTTTCTAGGTATTATTAAAATGCTGTTCCAACAGGCTGCCATGACTTTAATTATGTATGTATGTTCATCCTGAAATATACATACTTTGGAATATATTTAGAACAGAATTAGGATTTTTAAAGAGACAGAAAAATTGTGAGTTTCAAGATCTCTTTCCTCCTCCCCCTATCTTCAGGTATTGAATACCCAGGTGTTCATTTGATACCTGAAGATACTTATGTACCTAAGGTAGGCAAATACCTAAGGTGAACCTAGGCAGTAAAGTGTAGTTTAAAATTATCAGTCTGGAGGGACAGATCTGGGTGGGTTCAAATCTCATCTCTTCCACTCAGTAGCTGTGTCTCCTTAACCAAATTGCTTAAATGCTCTAAGCCCCATTTTCCTCATCCGTAAAACAGAGATAATAAAAGTTTTTTCTTCCTAATCCCATTGTGAGTTTCAGTGAGCTGATGCCTGTAGAATGCTTAGCATAGAGCGGAGAACAAAGTTAGCACCCAGAAATGCCAGCTCTTCTTCTCGCATCTCA
>NW_007727869.1:226869-227461 GCF_000696425.1 Galeopterus variegatus | reverse complement strand
GGAGCACAATGTAAGACTAGTGAGCTTGTTAACAAGGGTGCAAAACTGGTAGGAATGGGCTGTCCATTGGATTTGCTTTAGTTGCCAAGTTATCTGGAAAAAGGAAATGCTGAAAACTCAGGACACTGATAAAAAGAATGCTCATGGCCACAAAATTTCCATTTTAACATATAATTGCTTCTACCTCCAGGGTACAACAAAACTCTCCAGTGGCTTCTTGTTATCTAAGGAGGTAGTAGAGTATAGTAAGTACATGCTCTGACGTTGGGTTGAGACAGTCCTGGGTTGAATACTACTAGCTGAGAGACTTGGGCAAGGTGTTGAACCTCCATATACCCCAGTTTTCCCCTCTATAAAATGGAAATATTAATAACATCTATCTCATTTGTGTTTTGAGGATTGAGATAATGAATGTAAAGTGCCTGACACATAGTAAGCACTGAATAGGTGTATTTTATCACCAACACCATCTCTATCATTATTATCTACCTCTTGGTATTACTGAGTGTAAGGTATGAAATCTTCTGCAAAGAAACCAACCTACTGTCCAAAATTAATACCCAATAAATGGTGGATATTACGATGTTTCTGT
>NW_007727869.1:224013-225522 GCF_000696425.1 Galeopterus variegatus | reverse complement strand
ATAGAAGTCCAGATTCTTTTTATTTTTATTTTTATTCCTTTTTGTCTTTTTTTTTCATGACCAGTAACAGGATCGCAACCCTCGGTGTTGTGCCCGCACCGCGCTCAACCAGTGAGCGGACTGGTCACTATATGGGATCTGAACCCTCGGCGGGAGCGCCGCCGCGCTCCCAAGCGCCGCACTCCACCGAGTGCGCCACCGGGCCGGCCCAGAAGTCCAGATTCTTAATGAATGAACTAAGCTTCCGAATCAATCAGCTAAGCTTCCGAATAAACTCTGAGGCTGCTTGTCTCCAGACTTCTCTTTTAGTATACAATAACTGTTCTTATGATTCAGGCTATCGCTAACCTGGTTTTCTGCAACCTAATTGGTATATTCCTTTTCTGTTTGCCAAGCCTGGAAAATGACTGCTATTCAAATTCTGCCTAGATATAAAGACATTCTGTTCCCATTTTCTTCCTCTCCATTTGAGTAATCAAGTGTCTTTAAATAAATTCCACCCTCACCATTGTAGTGAAACTGCTTTTGAAAAGGTCACCAAAGACCTCTTGATTGACATATCTAACAGCTTCATCTAATCTTGCATCCTGCTTAACCTCCGCTCCACTGGACAGCTTGACCACTTTCTTATTCTCAAAGTGAATCCCCCTCTTGGTGGGCCTCGCTGCTCTTTCTTTTTACCTCTGTGGTCCTTTCTCATTCTGCCCCTTTACTATGGGTGAAAGTGACGTTCAGCCCCTTGCCTTCTCTTCTCTCACTAGGTGCCTTCCCTAAATGCTGCCTTCACATCCAAGACTGGTTACCACCTGTGGGTGTTAGTGATCTCCCCTCTCCCCTCCATCCATATCTACAGGGCAGATCTTTCTTCAGCATAAGATCCACATATCTGTGAGCAGGATATGCCCACTTGGATGTCCCCATATTTCCTAAACTGAACTGTGTCCCCTACAAATTACTTTTCTATAACACACTTCACCACTTACACTAGCCAGCAGCTAGTATCCTCAGTCCATCCTAAGCAATTTCTTCTCTCCCAGCATCCAATTAATCACCAGGTATAAAAATTTCTCTATCCTCAGGAGTCTGTTGCAGCTTCCCAAGTTCAGTGCCACAACCTCCATTTATCATTTGACCTCAATTCCCAGCATTCTGGATTCCCACCATCTTTCAGTTCTCAAATCAAACCGCAGTTCTTCCCGGAAGCATTCCCTAGCCCTAGGACTAGACCTAAATTTCTGAACCTCAGCACTGTTGACCTCTAAGGTTGGATAATTGCTTGTTGTGGGGGCTGACTTCTGCCTTGTAGCTGTTCAGCAGCAGCCCTGGCCTCTGCTCACTAGATGCCTCCTCCAGTTGTGACAACCAGCAATGTCTCTAGACATTGCCACATGTCCCATGAAGAGCAGAATTGTCCCCAGTTGAGAATAAATGAACTAGACCAAGTCCTCTTTTTTTTTTTTTTAAAGATAACCGGTAAGGGGATCTTAACCCTTGGCTTGGTGTTGTCAG
>NW_007727869.1:221528-223370 GCF_000696425.1 Galeopterus variegatus | reverse complement strand
CATTAACATGGTATTAGGTATTGTCATCTAAAGATGATTTAAAGTATATGGGAGGATATACCTAGGTCATGTGCAAATACTACACCAGTGTATATAGGAACTAGGGCATCCACGGGTTTTGGTATCTGCAGGGGGGCCTGGAACTAATTGCCTACAGCTACCAAAGGACAGCTGTCTGTTCTAAAAGCAATACTAGGCATTGTATACAAAATGAAACACTAAAAATAAGATGTATGACCTTTACCTTGGAAGAGTCTGCCATACAAACACACACAAAAATAGAGATTACTGTACCTAGGAGACAAGGTAGTGGAATGCTGGAGACCAACAAAACAAATGATGGGAATTAGGTCTAAGGTATCATCAAAGAGGAGGCTGGCAGTGATGCTGCGGTGAGAAGCCATTGGCTTATAACTCTTCAAATCTTCTCTTAAAAGAAGATGATTTTTTTTTTTTTTATCAGATATTGGAGCAAGTCTGAGAGTTTGGGTCTGTGGATTAAATAGGCAAGGGACTAGTTGCCAAGAGAATATTATATTACCTCGAATGTCCCTGGAGTGAAAATTTTTAAAAACGTAGATTGCTTATACTGTCGCTTACTTATCACCGTAGTAATGGTGTGGTCTTCAGGTGTAGTTAATTGCTTTCTATACAAAAATAACTATGATATCTACAAAGTAGACTTCATTCAATTGCACACTAATTTCACTAGGGGAGATACTTCTCACCAAGCACATAATCTAGAGTTGAAAAACTAATTTTACAGAGTCAAGTGTAGTTTTGGTATGATTAATGTCCTTGTCCCTTTGGATCATAGTCAAGGCAAGCACACCTATTTCTTTTTTTGTGACTCTAACATCTTCTAGTTATCCTTATCAAAATGGAAAAGTGAGTTTTATGTATTTTACTTTGAATATGCTTCTAATACTAATTAATGTTTTTCACATTGCTTTGATATAATAGCTTCCATTTCCAACTGTCAAAAGCTACAATTCCTTTGAAGTTGATATGACAAGCAAACAGAAAGGATATTGTTGGGTGGGAGGGGGGAGAGGGAGGAGGGAGGGGGGTTTCGGTAATGGGCCACAATAATCAACCTCATTGTATATCGACAAAATAAAATTAAGAAAGAAAAAATTAAAAAAATAAAAAAGCTGATTACCAGAATCACATGAAAAGAAAGAGTTAAATGAGTAGTGAAAGGAAAATAAATGTATGAATAAAAGGGCTAAAGCATACACTAAGTCGTAAATCATTAAGAGTATCTCAGAGACCAGAAGTGAAGTTTTATGATTACGTTTTTCTAAAAAATAAAAAACTTAAAATTCCCATGATGATACTAGCATTTTGCTAATTTTTGTATTGTATAAGTTCAAATTATTCATGAAATTAATTTCCTATCAGTCATCAACAAAATGAAAAACAATTTAATACCAAAAGGATGCACTATAAAATATATTTCTAATAAACATTTTTAAAATAAAAAGAAATTACATTTTCATGCTGAGTATTTTGATTTAGCAAAAATACATAGAAAGAAACAGAAGATAATATTTAAACCTGTCTATTGGACATTTGTATTTTCTAAAAAGGCAAATATTACATATAAAAGGATTTTAAAATACTTACAGATATAAAATCCCCTATCTTCGAAAATATAGTGAAAGAGTCAGTTCAGTGAGGCTATCTCTGTTTTAAGTTAATAATCATTTTGTTGGCCAAGCATGCTTCAGGTTGACACTATAATTACCTCATCTACAATAATAATATAACTTTATTTTTATACTTATAGAAAGATATAAATTGATTATTCTATTTTAAAATGTTTTCAAATATTTTCTG
>NW_007727869.1:220028-220813 GCF_000696425.1 Galeopterus variegatus | reverse complement strand
TAAATAAATAAATAAATAAAAAATACTTACAGATATAAAATCCCCTATCTTCGAAAATATAGTGAAATAGTCAGTTCAGTGAGGCTATCTCTGTTTTAAGTTAATAATCATTTTGTTGGCCAAGCATGCTTCAGGTTGACACTATAATTACCTCATCTACAATAATAATATAACTTTATTTTTATACTTATAGAAAGATATAAATTGATTATTCTATTTTAAAATGTTTTCAAATATTTTCTGCAGCATTATTCTCTTAGAAATAAAGTTTTTATAGAAAATGAAAAAAAAATTCCATTATGTGGGGTCATGTTACCTTTATTCAACTTCAATGAGGTATAGTTTGCATATGATAAAACGTACACATTCTAAGTAAACATTTGATGATGTTCGATCAATTTATGCACTTGAGTAACCAAAACAATTGAGTTATAAAATATTTTTCTATTCTCCCTAAAGGTTTTCTTCTATCGGCCTGCAGACAGACAATCCATACATTTTCTCCAGCTCTGGGACCAGGCAACCACCCACTTGCTGTCATTCTAGATTAGATTTGTTTTTCTACAGTGTCACATAAGCTAGAATCATGCAGTATGAATTCTTTCATGTTTAGCTAATTTTGAATGACATAATATTTTACTGATCCATCCATGTTGTTGTGTGTATCAATAGTTTGTTTGAATAGATAAACCACAATGAGTTGGAAATTTTCCTCTTGACATACAGTTGCTTCCAGATGTGACTATACTGCGTAAACCTAATATAAACATGGGTGAACAAGTCTT
>NW_007727869.1:217648-218737 GCF_000696425.1 Galeopterus variegatus | reverse complement strand
TATTTATTTTTCCTTTTTGTCTTTTTTTTTACTGACCGGTAACGGGATCGCAACCCTCAGTGTCGCGCCCGTACCGGGGACTGGCAACGGGATCACAACCCTCGGTGTTGCGCCCGCACCGCGCTCAGCCAGTGAGCGGGAACCGGTCTCCACATGGGATCCGAACCCTCAGCGGGAGCGCCGCCGCACTCCCAAGTGGCACACTCTCCAGTGCCCCACCGGGCCGGCCCTTCAATCAGTTTTTTTAATGCTCCTTTTAATTTTTTTTATGTTTGTGATCTACCTATGAAATTGTTGACTATTCCAAGTCAGTCTCCTTTCCCTGCTCTCTCCAGCTGTTTTGGGGCCACATTGGTAAGTCTGTTTTACTCTCCCCAAAAGCCTCATTAGGTGAGTAATAAACCTTTCATACACTCTAGCTAAGTGGTGTTATCAGTCTTCACATTTGAGCCAAATTTTGGGTTGGGGTCTATTCTGATTCTTCATAGTGGCTACAAAGTCAAAGTTGGTAATAATTCTCTTAAATTTTCTTGTCGAAGTTTTAATAGTTCTAACTTTAAGTTTGAATTCATAGTTAATTATGAGTTAAATATATGTATGACATGAAATAAGTGTATACATTTATTTTTATTGGGATATAATACATATACCATAAAATTTACTCTTCTAAAATGTACTATTTGGTTGTCTTTAGTCTATTCACAAAATCGTACAGCTGTCACCACTGTCTAACTCCAGAACATTTTTATCACCATCAAAAACACCATATGGTAACTCTATCTTTAACTTGTTGAGAAACTACCACATTATTTTCTGTAATTGCTGTACCATGGTAGACTCCTACCAGCAATGCATGAGGGTTATAATTTGCCCACATCTTTGCCAATGCTTGTTATTGTCCATCTTTTTGATTATAGCTATTCTGGTGGGTGTAAAGTGGAGTCTCATTGTGGTTTTATTTGCACCTCCCTAATGACTAATGATGCTGAGCATATTTTCATGTACTTATTAGCCATTTACATATGGTCTTTGGAGAAATGCAGGTGGCCTCTAAACACCGAAAAAGCCCTGGAAGCAGGTTCTCTCCTA
>NW_007727869.1:208008-217288 GCF_000696425.1 Galeopterus variegatus | reverse complement strand
TTTTTGATTATAGCTATTCTGGTGGGTGTAAAGTGGAGTCTCATTGTGGTTTTATTTGCACCTCCCTAATGACTAATGATGCTGAGCATATTTTCATGTACTTATTAGCCATTTACATATGGTCTTTGGAGAAATGCAGGTGGCCTCTAAACACCGAAAAAGCCCTGGAAGCAGGTTCTCTCCTAGAGTCTCTGGAAGAAATACAGATTTGTTGACACCTTGATTTTAGCCAGTGAGTTCAATTTTAGATTTCTGACCTTTAGACATACAAGATATGCAATGAGTCACTTTTCTCTCTGTCTTCGTCTTTTGACAGTTTAATTATGATGAGTGTAGTTCCAGATTTCTTTGAGTTTATCCTACTCAGAATTCTTTGAGCTTCCTTAATGTGTAGGTTAATGGTTTTTAATATAACTTGGGAAGATTTCAGTAATCATATCTTCAAATATTCTTTCTGCTACTTTTTTTTCTTTTCTCTCTTATGAAACTCCCACTACGCATGTTGGAACATTTGATAGTGTCCCACAAGTCACTGTATTAGTCTATTTTCTTTTGCGTATAATAAAATACCTGAAACTGGGTAATTTATAAGAAAACATGAGGGCATAGTCCTCAGGAATCAATCATCTCTTGAAGGCCCTACCTTTCAAATATCGTAATTGGATTTCCCACCCTCTTAACATTGTTACAATAGGGATCAAGTTTCCAATGCACAAACTTTGGGGGAGAGGAATTCAACCATAGCACTGAGTCTCTGTTCATTTCTTAGTATTTTTTTTTTTTTGGTCTTTCTCTTCCACAGTTGAGTAATCTCAACTAAACTGTCTTCCAGTTTCCTAACTCTTTTCTCTATCACTTTAAATACACTATTGAATTCCTCGAGTGTATATTTCATTTCTGTTTTCATACTTCTAAGCTCCATAATTTCTATTTTGATGTTTAACTTTTTATTGATACTGTTTATTTGATGAGATGTCATTCTTATTCTTTCCTTAGTACTATAAATATGGTTTCCTTTAGTTTTTTTAGCATATTTAAAATAGCAAATACAAAATACTTTTCATAAGTCCAACATTTGCCTTTCATAGGAATAATATCTGTTACACTGCATTTTATGTGTGTGTGTGACACTTCCTCATTTCTTTGCATGCCTCATAATTTTTATTGAAAACTAGACATTTAAAACAAATATCAAAACTCTAGAAATGATATTGCTCTCTCCCCAGGTTTTGTTGTTATTGTATGTTGTTGTTTTGGTATTGTTGTTGTTGTTGTACATTTATTTAGTAACTTCCCTGAGCTAATTCTAAGTCTGTATTTGTTGTCCTTTGTGGCCATGAAAGTTTCTGCTCCATTAGCTAAGTGGTAATCTGTTAATAAGACAGAGATTTCCTAAATGCCTTAAATCATTGAACCTTTTCTAAGGTGGTGTGTGTGTGTGTGTGTTGGTGCATCAAATCAAAGCACATGAAAGTACACCTTGCTTAGTATTAAGCCAAAGAAAGATCAAATGATAAAGCTCAATATTGGTGGGGTGGGAAATATACTATTCCCATGGAAGTATATGTGTGTGTGTAGCACAAGGCCAGGGAGTTAATATTAACTGAACAAAAATAGACCAGACCTATCCTTAGGGGCAGAATCTTTCCTATATCTTTTAGATGAGATTTACTGGATCATAGGTTTTTACTACCAAAACTCAGAGAGACTTTTTTTTTTTAATCTCGGCATTTTATGAAAACAGAAAGGTTTTGTTGAAAATAAGTGTAAGTATGTAGGTTGCTATAATAACAACTTTAAAAATAATACTTGTAGCAGATTTGTATTGGTCATCCAACATCCAAAACAGCTTCATTTTCCTTCATCTTCTTCTGATTGTCAGTCTCCTAAGCATTCTTTCAGGAAGACTACATTACACAATTCTGGTCAATAAAATTTTGACCAAAATCTCTAGATAGGTCTCCTATTTTGAAATAACAACTTTAACAAATCTTAGCAAGGAGAATTGAACCTTTTTCTTTAGCCCTACTGACTACCTTACACAATTCTGGTCAATAAAATTTTGACCAAAATCTCTAGATAGGTCTCCTACTTTGAAATAACAACTTTAACAAATCTTAGCAAGGAGAATTGAACCTTTTTCTTTAGCCCTACCCCTTCTTTCTACCTTTATCTTACTCAAATGTCATGTAGCCATCTTTCAACCACAAGGTTGAAAGTTGCATGACAAAGATAATTAGAAGTTGGGCTTTCTATAGCTGAATATAGTCATATGTAGTAAACTACAAGTGAAAGACAGAAGGCTTCCATTATTAATATCTAATTATATTTAATAAGTAATTGGTGTGATGGAGTTTTGTAGTAATATCTATTTTCTTTTCCCTAAATAATTTTTGTGAAATGCTTTAATTTTTTAATCATTTGGTTTCTGCTGATCCTCGTACAGTTCCTAATACATTCTTCACTTTAATCAGATCTCTTTCAGAATTCTCAATCTCTGCCAATAATTTCTTAGGTTCTGTGGTTTCCAAGCCTTTAAAAATTAATATTTTCAGACACATTTATAAACAAAACTACAACTTACCTATTGCTCCTGAATGACCATCTTTCTATCTGTATCAGTAGGAATAGCACTTGGAAAGTACACTCCTCTTGACAGGAAGAGTAGCTCCATTTGAGGAATAACTTAAAAAATGGATTTTTATTGAATCACATCCTAACAATTGTGACAGAGACTGCTAATTTTCCCACAGAACCTGATTTTTTATCTCTTTCTAACGTAATAAAACTCCTTATCTTTCACTAGATACATAGTCCTCCAGGATAAAGCTTACATTTATCAAATTTCCTTGAAATCAAATGTCACTATGTGACTCATTTCTGGGCAATCTCTAAGGGTATGTGATTCATCCAAAATACTAGATATGTCATCAACAGGCAGTGACATGACCTGTTATCTTTCTGTTTTCTACCTTCTTCTTTTAAAAATCTGGATTAATATTCAGTGCCCTACCTTGGACCATTTGTATCAGAGTTTCTCCCTAGGGATGATGAAAGAGAAAGCTGGAAGGGGCCTGAGTTTGAAAAGACTTACCAGGCCTTACCAGGCCTTATCAGGCCTTGAGTTGCCTTACCAGGCCTGAATTAGGGATATGTGAATCTTAATATTATAGAGAAATAAATTCCTATCTTGCATAATCCAAGGTATCTCTAGTGCATGCAAATGAACACATGCAATGACTAAGACAAAGACTTTTACTGATTTTCTTTACAATTATTAAATATATTTAATAACTTCCTCAGCTACAAAATTTATGAGGTATACTTAACCATTTAACATACCCTATAAGGTGCTGTATGATTACTGTTATAGAATTTCAGTGGGGAAAAATTTTAAAAAATAAATTATTCAGGAAAAGAAAAGAAATGATTCTGGGAAGATGACATTTGTGCTGGCTCTGGCTTATTTAAGAACAGAATATCAGGTTGTCTGGAGTTCTGGTCATACTTTAACTGACATATGCTTATAGTGTTTGAAAATAGGATGTTCAATTCAACCTATTCCATGGAGCTTTTTTTGATCATGTGTTGGGCCTTTATTTAATTAAGATCTCCTGCATTGACAAGGGAAATGAGTGTCAAAGACTCTAGTACCTGCATTTTATCATATATAGTTTATTATGACTTGTATATGCTTGCATTAGGACAGAAAGCAAGCATCTAGCCAGGATTTTGTTTCTCCAAATAATTGAAAGTACTCATGGAGCCATGAATGTCTTCTGAGAAGGGCCCTGAATGAGCTTCTCTGAAGATGTGGCATAATTGCATTCTTAGTCAGGAATTATCAGTGGCAGGTACTTGACCCATAGTGAGGACCCATAGTGAGGATAAGAGGGCCACACACTGAAATAAGAGGATAGTACTTGTCCACTCTTCTGTGTAATTATATATGTATGAATATGACATTGTGTCCTTTAATTAATGAATAAAAATCATATTATTTCCCTATGTATATGTTGACCTTCTAACTAACACCACTTGCTGTAAGGAAAGGCAGTATATCCTAATAATTAAGAGATTAGACTCTGGATTCAGATTGACTGAATTTTTATAGTGGTTTCCTCACCTATTAGCCTTATGAAAGGAATACACTATCCCTATGCCACAATTTTCTTATTGATGAAACAAGAAAATACTTGTACCCCTCTTAGGAATATTTAGAGGATTAAATGAGTGTATAAGGTTTAAATTAGTGTGTATATTCATAATGTTTATATTAGTTTACATTACTTTAAATTAGTTCCCATATATACATGAAATAATTGTTACAGTAAGCACTATCTATATGTGTCAGCTATTATCATCGTCATTATTATTTTCATGTATTATTATTTTATTACTTTTGACCAATACACAGTTTGAAAGTGACAGAAAATCCAATTTAAACTGCCTTCATTAATTAATTGATTGATTGAGTCACTCATTTAACTTATTTGTTGTAGGCTAAATGTGTACTATTAGTAGTGCTGCAGGAAACTGGAAGTATAGCAGTGAACAAAATCATATAAAATATGCAAAGAAGTAGTAAGATCTATAAAATAATGAAGCAAAGAAGGAAATAGAGTTGAGAGTGGGACATTGTTTTAAATAGGATTGTAAAGAAAAGTCCACTAGTTGGACATGATAATATGTAAGCAAAAGTCTGAAAGAAACTAGAAAGTGGGCTACACATGTATTTGTGGGAAGAGCATTCCAGAAGAGGAAACAGTAAATACAAAAACATTGAGATTGGAATGTGTGTGTTATGTTACAACAAATGAGACCAGAGTGGCTTAAACAGGCTGAGCTTTTGGTTATATGCCCAGATGTGGAATATCAGGGTCGTAGGATAGTGCATGCTTAGCTTTGGCAGATAATGACAGTTTTCAAATATACCAGCAATACATGAGAGTGACAATTATTGTACATCCTCAGCAAGTATTGCCAGGTTTTTAATTTTAGCCATCTAAAGATATTCAGTGGCTTCTCTTTGTGAATTTAACTTGCATTGCCTTGATGACGAATGAGTTTAAACAAATTTCTCATATGTATATTGGCCATTTGGATAGCTTAGATAGGAAGTGCTTTTTCACATTTCTTCTGTATGAATTGTCTTTTCTTAATAATTTTTAGGAGATTTTTAGACGTGTTGTTTGTTAATATCTAGATCTTTTCCCGCTCTGTGAGATTTTTTTCTAATAATAAATTTTACTTTTAAGGGAAGTTTTAGGTTCACAGTAAAAATTAGAAGAAAACTACAGAGTTCTCTTGTTCACCTCCATCCCCCAAAACAGTTTTCCCTATACCAACATCTTGCCTTCATGTAATACACTTGTTGTGACAATTGATGAACTGACATTGATACACTGTTATTAACTAAAATTCATAGTTTACATTATGGTTCATTCTTTGTATTGTATAGTTCTATGGGCTTGACAAATGCATAGTGTCATATGTCATATATATATGGACTTTTATTTTAAGTCTCAAGCAGAATGCACACAATGAGAAAAGAGGGAAAAACAAATGCCCCAAAGAAAGTAATGGCAGTATTGTACTAAGAAAGAGGAATGGGTGTAAACAGACAAAAGTCTGCTAGAGTAATTATGAATAAGATGTTCTTAAGCAGAGATTGGAGTAAAGGTCATTGAAAAACAGAAAAGGATATAATATTTACATGCTGAGAAACTTCATGAGAAAATTTAAAGCCCAGTAAAGGTGAAAAGTCTAGGTTTCTGAGATAGAATATTTATATAGAATATCTGTAGGAATTGAAGGCAAAAAACAAACTACACTATGCTGATTAAGAATAATGGGCCACAATAGAGTCAAACTTCATTATAAGGTAATTTGTGCAAGGAACGTACACTTTCCAGGAGAAATATAACTGAGTCAGGTGCACCCTGGAAGTTCTATGAAATTATCTGATATTATGAGAATAGGTCCAGCATACTCTGGGAGTGTCCTCAAACTTTTGTACTTATAGCTTCCAGGTTTACTGTCTAGAAATGAAGGTGTTCAATATTATTGTAACCAGGGGATCAAAATCAAGTTTTGAAAAGGGATTTAATTAGGTCCATATTGCAAATCAATTTATCAAGAACATAATAAAAGTCACCATTTCCTTTTTTCAAAACATTTTTATTCAATTACTGTGGTGTAGAACATTGATAAAAGCAATTTTTATATTCAATTTCTTCTCTCCTGGTCAAAATGTCAAAAATGCTGCATTAATTTTGAAATGACATGGCTCATAGGTATATACTCCCAAGAGGCTAATTTATCAATGCTTAATTCTTTGGATTATTTTCTTAGTAGCAGCTTGGTTTAGTTAATGACATAAATCATGCATAAAAGGATAAAGTAGTTTAAAATAGATTACAAGGGAGTACACATTTTGAATTAAAAATAATTGTAATTAACTAAATTCTTAGCAATTGTAGCCATCTGGATTTTGGAAGAAATATTTGTAGCATTTTGGTTATATCTGAAATTTAAAAAGCTATGCAGTATGTGCTTAATTTTTAATATCTTTTTACCTTTAATTTGAGACTAAATTGAGGATATAAATTTTCATTATTTTTTCCTTCTGGAATAAATCTACTCCTATCTACTCTCAAATTTAGATCTGTCTACTAGGGTTATTTTCAAAATTTCATCAATATGGTTTTCTGAGAGACCCATATGGTAGCAGGTACACTTTCTAGCATGAACTACAGTGCTTATAAAAATACTCAGAGCAATTACATGATTCATAAAATATTTAAAAGCATTTAGTAATGAAAGTTTTATAAATGGCTACATTGGTGACCTCAATTACACTGAGCAAATTAGCTAAAGAAGTGTCTTTCATAATCAGTGTTTACCTTTAAATAGGTACATAACTTTAAATATATACATAACTATTTATTGTGTGATTTTCCATGCAATCAGGTTTGTTAACAGTTTTTTCAAATCTACAGCTTCCATTTCTTGAAAACAACACACATTTAATGAACAGCAAAAATGCATTCATCTCATTTTCATAGACATTTTTAAGCATTCCTGAAACGATGTTATTAAATTTGTTATCACATAATTTTAGGTATTGACACTCATCCTTCCGTATTATGTACTTTACCTTAAAAAGATTGAGAAAGTAAATGTCAGCATTTTCCCAGAAGAGCTCCATTTTTTTTTTTTTTTTCTTCCAGGTATAACATCAGTAATCAATCTAATTATTTTTTACTATACTTGTTCATTCATTTATTGAATGGCTTCTACAAGAAAATTACTAGGCTAGATCTACTAAACAGGAAAAGTGGTAAAACAAATGGCCTTAAATAAGTGAGAGAACATACCAATCAAAACTTTTTTCTTGTTCCTGTGGTAATCAGCAGGAGAGCCAATCAGGCCCCAAGCTACTTCTCACTTTCATATTTTCCATTCTATAGTTTTCATCATTAGATGCATCTGCTGGAGGATAGAACATTTGGAAAGTTTTTAAGGGCCTGGTTTGGTAATGGTTCACGTATTTTTTTACTCACATTCTATTGGCTAAAACTCAGTTACATAGCCCCACCTACATGCAAGCGAGGTTGGGAAACAGCCTATTTATCTGTGTGCTGCGGGATAAAGAAGGTATCTAATGTTGGTGAAGAGTTAGTGTTACCAGCATAGGTAAATTAATTCAAATATATATAAACATTCAAATATACATATGAATGTGTATATAAACTACTCTCTGCTATCAAGGTATTTAATCAGTGCAAGGACACAGATGAATTATCAAATGACTAGAAGAAAATGAGGTAAGTGCTAAATTAGAAATAAGGTGTACATGAAGTTCTTTAAAAATAACAAGGGGAGGGCTGACCCCGTGGCGCACTCGGAAGAGTGCAGCGCTGGGAGTGCAGCGACGCTCCTGCCGCGGGTTCGGATCCTATATAGGACTGGCCGGTGTGCTCACGGGCTGAGCGGGGTGCGGAAGACACCACACCAAGGGTTGCGATCCCCTACGGTCACGAAAAAGACAAAAAAAAAAAAAAAATTATGCTAACTGAAGTAAATCAGGCGCAGAAAGAGAAAAACCTTATGTCCTCACTCATGTGGGAGCTGAAAGAAAGAATCACAATAATACATTGAACTTTCAAAAAAAAAAGAGAGAGAGAAAAAAGAAGTGTGGTTATTAGAGGTGGGAAAGGGGGAAGGGGAGGGGCGTTAATGAGAAATTAGTTAAGGGTCACAAAAATTGACTATGTTTGCAAATATGAGGATAGTAATTATCCTAATTTGATCACCACATACTGTATACATGTATTGATATTCAATTCTGTACCCCACAGATAGATAATAATCATTTATCTTTCAAAAAAAACTGTTGGAAAAAAAAAGAGTTGAGGACATTGGGAACAACATTGATAGTCAATTAGGAATCAAGTAAATAAAAAAATAACAAGGGGATCGTTAATTGGCTGTAATAGAAAAGGGCAGGTAAACTCAGAGAAGGTGACAATCAATTTTTTTAAATGTAATTTTTAATTGACAAATAATAATTGTATATAATTGTGATATTTTGAGATATCTATACCTTGTGGAATGACTAAATCAAGCTAATTAACATTTTGATCAATTGACATACCTGTGTTTTCTGGTGATAACATTTGAAATCTCTTTTAGCAATTTTGAAATATATAATACTAGATGGATATCCTAGAGGATATTTGGCTTATAAATGTTATGTATTTACTGCATGATTTCACTGTATGAGGAATATAAAAAAAAGTTGAACTAATAAAAGTAGAGAGTAGAATGGTGCTTACCAGAGGCTGTGGGGGAGGGGCTGGTTGGGGAAAAAGGCGATGTTAATCAAATGGTACAAATTTTCAGGTAGGAGGTATAAGTTTTAGTGATCCATTGAACAGAATGATGATTATAATTAATAATAATGTATTATACATTTCAGTTTTGTTTTATTTTTTTATTTTTTTTTATTTTGTCAATATACAATGTAGTTATTTATTGTGTCCCATCACCGAAACCTCCCTCCCTCCTCCCTCTCCCCCCTCCCACCCACGTGTGTCCCCTCCATTTTCTTGTTGTAAGAACTTCAAAAAAAAAGTTGTGGTTGTTATATCTTCCTCTCCCCCCGCCCCGTTTTTTTCTGTTGTTGTTGTTGATGTTGTTGTTGGTTTGTTTGTTTGTGTGTGTGTGAGAGTGTGTGTGTGTGTATGTATGTGTGTGAATTGATTCATTCACCTTT
>NW_007727869.1:204882-205309 GCF_000696425.1 Galeopterus variegatus | reverse complement strand
CTGCCCTGCCCTGCCCTGCCCTGCCCTGCCCAGCAGGTGTCCAGTCTCTCCCACTGCCGGGAGTGAACTCCTCAGGGGAGGGTCCCTCAGCACACAGTTCCTCTTTGACTCCCCCAGCACGGGTCGGCCCTCCAGGAGAGTCCAACAGCAGCTCCAATGTAGTTCGAGAGCTCCCCAGTCTCCCCTCTCCCCACCAGAAATCAGTTAGGGGTTCTTCCAAACTGAGGCCCCCAGAGATGGAATCTGCCTCCCGGAAACAGGGAGTCTACCTGGGGCCGACGCCCAGGGTGTGGTGGAGAGACACTCTGGGCAGGCTCCTCTTCCCTGCCCTCCCAACACTGGCCGGGGGCTCCCCACTCTGCCAGCCCCGTCTGAGATCCGTGGGGAGAGTGGGATTGTAGGCCGGTCCACAGGCCCCGGGGTGCCC
>NW_007727869.1:196448-203882 GCF_000696425.1 Galeopterus variegatus | reverse complement strand
AGTCTTCTTTTGTGTCGGCCCTAAAACCTCGAACCTGTTGTTGCTTGTTTGTCGTTGTAGGATCGTTGTTGAAAGAATTATTCGTTTTTTGTTGCTCTTGGAAATGCACTTAGTACTCTGGTATCACAGCACACACTTCTCAGGATCGCGCTGTCTCTTGGCATGGCCGCTCCAGACCCGTCGCCATCTTAGAATCCTCAGTTTTGTTTTAAAGGATTAGCCACCCACTGCACTTGGAGTGAGAAATAAATTATCATTTTTATCTGCCACTGAGATTCTGTGGTTGTTTATTACATACAATATATACAGAGCTATACAATGCCTATGTTTATATAAAAGCACATATTATAGATAATGTTAAACTCCCTTTGTTTCTCGGGTCTTCTTTCTCTTTCTAGAACGGGCATTGGTATGCAGATAATTTTGGCTTCATTTATAATTTCTAGTATCTCACTATAGAAAATTTAAATGTAGCACACCACCTACTTTTCCCCCTCAAGATAATATACCTATGTTCTATACATGCTGATATGTAAATACACAATTTATAAAGACATTTAGTGTATTCCTAATGTTTAGACTGAGCATTGTTCAAGAATAACTCTAGTGTATATTCTTAGACATAGAATCACTAGATTAGGTGAGCCTGTTTTCAACTTTATTAGCAGTACATAGTATTTCTAACTTCATTCCCTTTGACTCTTGGTAGTATCAGACTTTTTAGTTTTTGTCATCTTATGTAGTAAAATGTCATTTTTTTCCCACCTAACTTTCCTTAATTATCATAAAGTTGAGCATACTTTATCATTTACTGATAATTCATGAACTACTTGTTTTTCTTGTTTTCTCCATTTTTCTATTTCTGCTGTCATTTTTTTTTTTTTTTTTTATTCTTTCAGAGGGGACCCCGGGACACACTGCATTTTATAGTCATGATTGTTCTGTGGACCAGGCAGCACTAAACCTACAGAGAAGGGAGGCTCAAGACATGTCAAAATACTTTATATTTTCTGAAACTAAAAATTTATATTAAAATAGTTTTCTCCCTAACTTTACATTTGGTCTACTTTTGTGTTATAATTTTCTTCCTATGAAAGATTTTTTAAGCACTCATTTTTTTTCACTGCTGTCATTCATGACTTGTGTTTTTTTGCATCACATGTAAAATGCTTTTCAGTCCTGAGATTGCAGACTTTTTCTAAAATATTTTTCTTTAATAGTCTAATTTTTAAAATTATCAATCTTTTTATTATTTTGATATGATGTTTGTGTAATCACTTAAAATTGATAAAACTAGAGGTTGTTTTAGAGAAATGGAAGTGGAAAATGTCTGAGGGCTGGCATTGGGCTAGGAAAGTTTTCTTTTTGATAACATGACACAAAGAGCAAAAATCACTTAAAAAATGGATAAGCTGCACTTCATCAAAATTACAACTTTTCATCTTCAGAAGACATAGTTAGGAACAAACAAAAAAAATACAAGCTTTTTCAGAGAAAACATTTGCAAAACATGTACCTGGCAAAGGGACTGGGGGCTAGGGGTTGTCAATGACTGTAAAGGGGCAAAAGTGACTATTTTATTATGTGAATGAAATATTTTATATCTTGATCGCAACGGCGGTTACATGGCTGTATAAAATTATCAAAATGTGTCAGCTGAACACATACAATGGGTGAATTTTATTGTAATGTTAAGCATAACTCAATAAAGCAGCACCTACCTACCAGAAAAAAGAAAAAAATAACCCAACCATTTATAGAGATTTTGCTAAAGGATACAAATTCTCATTATATGCACAAAAAATATCTGTAGCTTAAACATATTTTGTTTCATATGTACAGGTGCTGCTATTTTTCAAATACATATTTATATTATTGTGTTGCTAAAATAATACTACATTTAAAATTATTACAAATTTTATTCTACTATTTACAGCACCTATTATAACTGCATTCATGTATTGGATCCTGATATTTCTTAATATTAAAAAGGGCTCTCATGCTTAAAAAAGTAGTGAAGCAATGCTGTTGTCAAGAATAATGCCCAACTGAGAAATAATATGGTTCCTCATAGATTTTAGAATGGCAATTATGATTAGAATAAAAATCAAAAGACTGGCGACTGTTGAAACTGCAAGCCATTAATTGGAAATGAAATGTTTAAAGGACAGAATAAACAAAAGTTTGGTTACCTATTGGATATTTCAAGAGAGATAAAAAAAAATCTAAGAATTCGTAGGAGTCTGCCTTAGATTAATCACTGAATGTTGTTTTGAATATTGTGTTTATATTATTATAAAGTTACCACTGATTTCAGAAAGCTATTCTATCTTTCTTATTCTGTATCCTATGAGTTCCGAATTAAATCAGGCATTGTAATAATTTTAGTTCTTGATTTCTAACTGATTTAATTAGTTTCCAAATAATTTTAACATTCAAAATATATTTGTTTTTATTTTTATTTACTTATTTTTATTGAAAGACAATTTATTATACATATTGTGGGGTACAAATGGACTATCAAAAGTTGTGTTCAATGTGTGATGGTCAAATAAGTATAGTTAGCTTATTCATCATTACAATACATAATCATTCTTTTTGTCTGTTAACCAGTTTGCTGTAAAGCTGATGATATAATTTAAAGCTAGTAAAGTTCATTTTAGACTTAATGCTCATGTAAACATGGTTTCAGAGGTCTCATACTTATGCTGCCTTGTAGCTACTAATACTTTATTTAGCTCTATGTTCTTTTAATATTGATCCCCACATAAAAAGTCAAATAATGTGATGATTATTAGAATTAATGATATGCTTTAGCAAATAAATGCAATATTTAAAAATCATAATCATCATTTCAGTTAAAATGTAAAGCAATATTTTACTTTTCTGTTTTTTATCTTATTTATTTATTTATTATTTTAATTTATCAATATACAATGTAGTTGATTTTCTTTACCAATTCCAATTTCCCCCCTCCTTCTCCCTCTTCCCACCCATCAACATCATATCTGTTCACTTGTCTTAATAAGTTCAAGGAATTGTTGTGATTGTTGTGTTTCCCCCCCACTCCCCACTATTGGTTTGTATATTTATTTATTTATTTATTTTTAGCTCCCACAAATAATTGAGAACATGTGGTATTTCTCTTTCTGTCCCTGACTTGTTTCACTTAATATAATTTTTTCTAAGCACATCCATGTTGCTGCAAATGGTAGTATTTCATTCTTTTTCATAGGAGAGTAGTATTCCATTGTGTAGCTATACCATGCTTTCCTTATCCACTCATCTGATGATGGACATTTGGGCCGGTTCCAACTCTTGGAAATTATAAATACTGCTGCAATAAACATTGGAGTACAGGTATCCCTTTGATATGATGATTTCCATTCCTCTGGGTATATTCCTGGCAGTGGGATAGCTGAGTCATATGGTAGATCTATCTGTAATTGTTTGAGGAACCTCCATACCATTTTCCATAAAGGCCGCACCATTTTTCAGTCCCACCAACAGTGTATGACAGTTCCTTTTTCTCCACAACCTCACCAACATTTGTCATTCTCAGTCTTTCAGATATTGGCCATCCTAATTGGAGTGAGATGGTATCTTAGTGTGGTTTTGATTTGCATTTCCTGAATGCTGAGTAATGTTGAGCATTTTTTCATGTGTCTGTTGGCTATTTGTATATCTTCCTTTGAGAAATGCCTGTTCAGCTCCTTTCCCATTTTTTTAATTGGGTTATTTGGTTTTTTTTGCTGTGAAGTTCTTTGAATTCCTTGTACATTCTGGAGACTAATACATTGTCAGATGTATATTTTGCAAATATTTTCTCCCACTCTGTTGGTTGGTTTTTTGCTCTGCTGATTGTTTCTTTTGCTGTGCAGAAGCTTTTTAGTTTGATATAATCCTATTTGTTTATTTTTCCTTTGGTTGCCTGTGCTTTTAGGGTTATATTCATGAAGTCTGTACCCACTCCTACGTCCTGGAGTGTTTCCTCTATGTTTTCTTTAAGCAGTTTTATTGTTTCAGAATGTATATTTAATTCTTTAATCCATTTTGAGTTGATTTTGGTATATGGTGAGAGGTACGGGTCTAGTTTCATTCTCCTGCATGTGAATATCCAGTTTTCCCAGCACCATTTGCTGAAGAGGCAGTCTCTTCCCCAGTGTGTAGACTTGGTACCTTTGTCAAAGATCAGATGGCTGTAGGTGTATGGGTTGATTTCTGGGTTTTCTATTCTATTCCATTGATCCCTGTGTCTGTTTTTATACCAGTACCATACTGGTTTTGTTATTATAGCTTTGTAGTATAAAGTGAGGTAGTGTTATGCCTCAGCTTTATTTATTTATTTTTGCTCAGGATTGCTTTGGCTATTCGTGGTCTTTTGTTATTTTATATAAATGTCTGGATAGTTTTTTCCATTTCTGAGAAAAATTGCAAATATTTTATACTACTCTGTTGGTTGTCTTTTCACTCTGTTAATTGTTTCTTTTGCTGTGCAGAAGCTTTTTAGTTTTATAATCCCATTTGTTTATTTTTCCTTTGGTTGCCTGTGCTTGGGGGTCATATTCATGAAGTCTGTACCCACTCTTACTTCCTGAAGTGTTTCCTGTATGTTTTCTTTATGGAGTTTTATTATTTCAGGATGTATATTTAATTCTTTAATCCATTTTGAGTTGGTTTTGGTATATGGTGAGAGGTACAGATCTAGTTTCATTCTCCTGCATATGGATATCCAGTTTTCCCAGCACCATTTGCTGAAGAAGCAGTCTCTTCCCCAGTGTGTAGACTTGGTACCTTTGTCAAAGATCAGATGGCTGTAGGTGTATGAGTTGGTTTTCAGATTCTTTATTCTGTTCCATTGATCCACGTGTCTGTTTTTATGCCAGTATCATGCTGTTTTGGTTATTATAGCTTTGTAGTATAGTTTAAGGTCTGGTATTGTTATGCCTCCTGAAATTAAAGAGGACANGTCTGTTTTTATGCCAGTATCATGCTGTTTTGGTTATTATAGCTTTGTAGTATAGTTTAAGGTCTGGTATTGTTATGCCTCCTGAAATTAAAGAGGACACAAGAAGAAGGAAAGATATCCCATGCTCTTAGATTGGAAGAATTAACATTGTAAAAATGTCCATACTACCCAAAGTGATCTGCAGATTCAATGCAATCCCCATCAAAATTCCAATGTCATTTTTCTCTGAAATGGAAAAAAAACTATCCTAACATTTATATGGAATAACAAAAGAGCACAAATAGCCAAAGCAATTTTGACTGTGTACTTTTCTATTACAAATTATAATTTATTTTATGCCATCAATGTTAAAAACATCAAAATTGTGTGTGATAATTGACAATTGTGTCATAACAGAGCTCTTATTGTTAATATATGGACCAAGTTTAGGACATTTTACTTACAAAATGAGAGTAGATGGCAATATTTTCAGTTCTAGTCATGATCCTAGGATCTTTAAATAATTAATACTGTATTTAATGTTTGAGGAAATAATGTATTAAGAAAATTTCAATGTGTCTTCGATGATAATTAATCATTTCCTTTTCTCACTCAAATATCTTACTATAAACTACTTGAGAGCAGTACAGTATCCTGTTAAATGTTAAATTCCTGTTAAGTATAAAACTCACAGAAAAGGTAGAAATAAAAGTCAGTAAGAATTTTTCCATAAACTTTTTGAAGTACTCTCATAACACAGTCACTGCGATATCTGAGGCTCTTAACGTAAGTATTTGCTGAATGAATGCATGAAATCTTTTTGTGCTAGTGGCTTATAAATACATTTCAGAAAGGGCAGCATGGGTTTAAAGGTCATTTGTTCCTTAATCTGCTGTAGTCAACCTCGGTCTTATCCTTGATTATCCTGGTAGAAAGATAAAGAGAAATTTGGTAAGATACAGTGAATAAGAGGAATCTTTTGGAACACAGGGAGATTCTCAGTAACACTGGGCTGTTGTTTTGGGACAACATTTGCAAAGTCACTTAAATTGCTTAGTGTAATAGTTGGAGACCATTTGTGGAAGGATAAGGCTAGAAAATATCTTTTTAAGAAGTAATAACAAAAGTTAATTGAACAACAAGACTGAGGAGACTGTTCTGGAAAGAGAACAAAGGTCTTTTAAAAGATCAGGGTAGGAAAATGAAAGGTTAGCCAGTGAGGCTACCATTTTATAACCCCTCTGTGTCATCAATTCCATAATAAGTGCTGCTGCAGAAAGCTTCCAATGATTACATTTTATTACAGTATTTGTCCTTTCATGAATCCATTCAACATTTATCGAGCATTTACTATCTAGAAAGTATATAAATCACTGAGGAATGCAATGAAGTCAAGACAAAAATCCTCAGTCTTGCATAGAAAACAGACATGTAAATGGACAGCTGAAATGAAAAAGTTTTTCTGAGAGATGTAAAGAAAATGTGGGAATATGAATAAATAAGATGCTAATTGTTTTTGGGTGAGGAGAATGTTGGAGAAAGGCTTTTGAGAATGGAGATATAGCCAAATCTTGAAGGAAGAATGGGTATAATAGGCAAATGGGAGGTAAGGTGAAAAAAGCTTTTTAGAGTGTTGCAAACAGCCTGTTGAAGAAATATTGATATGGCGAGTTTATGAAATGATGGTAGTTGGTTTGTTTAAAAGCATAGGATACATGACAGTGAGAGGTGGGTTGGGGAGAACAGATGGGACCACAGAGAGTGGAATTTTTCCTATATCCAGGAAATGGCTATTCAGAATTATTTTTTCCAGAGGAATTCGATAGAAGTATTTTATTTATGTTTTAAAGTTTTCAAAATGTTTAATTGTATTTCTAGAAAACAAAATTAAAGTGGGAAAAATAAAGCTCCCATCCTGACCTTAGGGCCTGATACTCCAGCAGTGCTTCGTCTCCCTCCCGCGTTCCACCTGTGCAGCCTCACCCAGCACCTGCTGCCCTGGACTGAGGGACCCTCCTGGGACTCACCTGCCTACTGATGACAGTGGGGTCAGAATGAGGGGGAAAATAATCTCCTTTCCAACGTTGATGCTCACTTGTCCCAGAGCCCACAAAGGACACACCAACAGGAGGCATCATGAGAGATCATGTTGCTGTCCTTGGCTATTCAGAATTCTAAGGGGAAATAAATTGATTAGATCTACATTTCATAAACATCATTCATGTGATACTATGGAGAATGGCTGGAGAGGCATAGAAGAGCAAAGCAAGAATGAAACTAAGGAGACACAGACTCTGCTAAAGATTGAAGTTCCTAAAATAGGAAAAAAAAAATGAGAATGAAGGAGTGGATTGATTAGAAAAATAATAGATAGAATCACTCTCCATACTGCAAATGAGTCCCTGTTGTCTAATGAATAAAGTATTCTGCATTGTCCTTACATTCACACTCAAAACATTTCATTTTCTGCTCCCAATACACCTTTC
>NW_007727869.1:193616-196189 GCF_000696425.1 Galeopterus variegatus | reverse complement strand
TCTGCATTGTCCTTACATTCACACTCAAAACATTTCATTTTCTGCTCCCAATACACCTTTCTAGATAAACTGTACTTCTAGCAATATCTTGTGCTCCATAAAACCTTTTGTTTTTTCCCTCAAGAATCTTGATTTTTCTATTTAAGATATAAACACCAAACAGTAATCAAATGATACATTTATACAAGACTTTATACAGTAAGTACTCTTTTGGAATGAAATCTTTTTTTATTAAATGATAGCTTCTATTAAGGAGAAATAATGTCTTACTTTTTTTGTTCCTACTCACTCATAGTAAACAGTACTGTAGACTAAATGTCTATGTTCTTCTAAAATTTGTATGTTGAAACCCAATCCTCAGTGTGATTGTATTTGAAGCTGGGGCTTTGGAGAAGTGGTTAGCAGAGACCTCATGGATGAGATCAGTGCCTTCATAAGAGAGACCCTGGTAGCTCCCTCACCCCTTTTAACATGTGAGGACACAGTGAGAAAAAGGACATCTAGGAAGCAGGCCCTCACCTGACACAAATCTGCCCGTGCATTGATCCTGGACTTCCCAGACTCTAGAACTGTGAGAAATAAATTTATGTTGTTTATAATCATCCAGTCTATGGTACTATGTTATAGCGGACCAAGCTGAGTAAGACAAACAGAATGTCTTAATCTTTTATGTAAATATCAACGTACTACTACCTATGTAGGAATATGAGAATGAAATATTAGTATTCAATCCAGTTTTTCCAAGCTGAGTAAGACAAACAGAATGTCTTAATCTTTTATGTAAATATCAACGTACTACTACATGTGTAGGAATATGAGAATGAAATATTAGTATTCAATCCAGTTTTTCTCCCTTAAAATTCCTAAATAAACAGAATTGGCAAAATTAAAAGAAACATAATACAATCACATGCTCTGTTAAAGAAAAATAGGCTAAAATTATAAATTCTGTGAGATAACAAAAATATACATGTGATCATATGTGACTATGATTTCACTGGACTGTTCCATTCATCGCTACCATCCTCTGCAACTTTATCAGTGAAAATAGACTTTATGAGTTGGGGAAAATTAGTTATGAAAATCTGATTTCCTATAAATAAGAAAATGCTTCTGAAAATTCTATTAGATATTTGCAAATAGTGTATCTGTCTCAGTACTTTCTTGAGAATAAATAACTGTGGAATTCTCTTGAACAAAGATATAAATTAAGAAGTAAGAAATGGAAATTACTGATATCACACTCACATAAACCCCAATACTTTGAATTTTGTATTGCTTTTTATGAGATTATGCTTATCCCATGAGTTTATTTCTAATTAAAACTGAAGATGCATTCACTTTGTCAAGTTTATTATTAAAGAAAACATTATAACTGTGATGATCTCCTGAGAATTAAAGATGAAATTGATAGCAGGATTTGGTTTCTCTTCTCAAATAGTAATTTTATTGGAATGTGATAACATCTATAAATTTTGTTTTTGAAGCATATTTATAGAGTTTTTTTCCTTTTAGTTGATTAGAATTTTGTATAAAGACAGAGTAGTATTGCTCTAATGCTTCTATGTAGACATATAAATCCTTATCAAATCTAATAATCTTATCAAATACTTCATAAGGATTTGATAATTGTGTTACTCTAATAAAAGTATAATCTAATGCTTTATAAAAGTATTACTCTAATGCTTCTATGTAGATGTATAAATCCTTAGAAATGCTTTTGAAGTGAAAGTACAACTTACATTGATTAATTTGTTACCTAAAGGAGAAGACTTGTGTGTGTATTTATGTTCGTGGAGTAGAAATCTAGGAAATACAAATAAGAAAAAGAAGGAATATTCTCCAGAATCTAAAGATTATTACTGTCAAGTATATTTTAATCCATACTCTCCTAGTATGTGATATTATGTATTTTAAAAATATATATTAGCTATACATATCATGCTGTAACTTTTTCACTTAAAGAGACACTTCGAGTACCTTTCAGTATGATTTATTTAAAAAATCATTTTAGGGTATACATACATGTTTGTGTATGTGTGTATATATATATAATAAATCATATCCAAGTTGTGGGACATGTAGATTACTCATAATCCCCTGTGTATGTGCATGTATCTGCAGATAATGCTACTATGGAAATTCTTTACCCTAGATACTGCATCACTCTTTGGCGTTTTCCTTTAATATGAACTCTACAAAGGAAATACTACATGAAAAGGCATTACCCACATTTATGACTTTTAATCTATGTTGTTAGATTGAACTCCAGAAAGGCTGTACCAATGCACACTCCTATCAACAGGGTATGAGAGCAATGATTTCCCTCACCTCATTAGTAAGTTTTAAAACGTTAAAAAAATTTTTGCCAATTCACTTAGTCCTGGTATTAAAAAGCCTAAAAAAAAATTATTTCTGATGTCCATATTACCCTCTTCTTCAACCTATTTATAAAAAAAGGAAAAACAGCTGGATATTTACCCCCAAGATATTTTTAGAAAGGAAATTAAATATATATATATATATTTATCATATAAAACATTAGAATTTATAACATTTTAAAACAATAGATA
>NW_007727869.1:190706-192793 GCF_000696425.1 Galeopterus variegatus | reverse complement strand
ATATATATATATATTTATCATATAAAACATTAGAATTTATAACATTTTAAAACAATAGATAATTATTAGCTTTAATTTTGTTTAGAAATCCAAATGCCTTACATTGTTTCCGTGGGGTCTTTTATGCTCACTGTCTTTGATTATGCTTTATTTTGTAATGTTTTGTTTCCCATTGAGAGATTTCATATCTGACATTCTAATAGTCTCACAATAATATTTAGTTGGCATTGCTTCAAGGTAGCTGAATATTTTGGAGTGTGTGAAAGAGTCCAGATGGGATTAAGGAAGAACAAAGAACATCTTTTCAAATTTAGTAAAGCAAAAAGATGCTCTTTCTTCTTCCTTAATTCCATCTGGACTGAAACAAAAGACAGCAGAATGCAGTGGGATAATATATTTAAAATGTTGAAAAAAAGTAATGTTAACCAAGAATCCTATATACAGAAAAACTGTCCTTAAAATAAAGGAAAATTAAGATATTTCCAGATAAATAAAAGTGAGAATTTGTTGTAAACAAACCTACTGTATAAGAACTATTAAAGGAAGTCCTTTAGGCAGAAATGAAAAGACACTAGGCAGTAACCATAGTGCACATGAAGAAATAAAATACATCAGTAAAGGTATCTATATAAGTAGGTATAAAAGGCATTATATATTTTCACTTTGAAACAGTTAATAAAACTATATAAGGCAATAATATAATAAATATATGTNGAACTATTAAAGGAAGTCCTTTAGGCAGAAATGAAAAGACACTAGGCAGTAACCATAGTGCGCATGAAGAAATAAAATACATCAGTAAAGGTATCTATATAAGTAGGTATAAAAGGCATTACATATTTTCACTTTGAAACAGTTAATAAAACTATATAAGGCAATAATATAATAAATATATGTTGATGGGCACACAATGTATAAAAATGTAATTTTATGACTATAAAACACAAAAGAGAGGGGAGAAAGTGGATCTATGTAAGAGAACAGTTTTGGGGTGATATTAAAATTAAATTGGGATTAATCTAAAGTAGTCCATTAAGAACCAGGATATGAGCTGTATTCCTCAAGGCAGTCACTAGAAATCAACTCAAAAACCATAGTAGTATATACAAGAAGGAAATTTAAATAGCATACTAGAAAATATGCATTTAAGACAAAAAGTTCAATAACAGAAATAGAGGAGCAAATAAGACATCATATGTAAAGAAAACAAATAGCAAAATGACCTATCTTATCCATAATTACATTAAATATAAATGGTTTAAGTGTCTCCTCCCCCAAAACAAAGGTTGGCAGACTGCATTAATCATTATATAACTATATGCTGCCTACAAGAGACACACTTAGATTCAAAGACACAGAGAGGCTGAGAATAGGATAGAAAAAGATGTACCACAAAGAGTTACCAAGAGACAGATAAAAGGGCTACACTAATATAAGACAAAACAGATTTTAAGACACAAATTGTTACTAGAAACAATGAAGACATTTTTAATGATAAAATGGTCAGTACATTAAAAATTATTATAATTATGAACATATATACACCTAACAACAGAAGAGTCTTTTAGAGATCAAATCTAATTATGTTCAAGGCTCTGAATCTAGCTACCAATTTTCATGAAGTTGGGGACCAAGAATCATGTTAAACTACTTCGCAGGTTTGTGATCAGAAAAATCTATGCTGAGGGAAGGTTTGTAGGTCAAACAGTTCAGATAATTGAATGCAAAATTATAAGACAAAGAAGAAATGAGTGGTGAGAGTATCTCTGCATTAAAAAATACCTAAAACATCAAGTTAAAGAATGGGAATAACAAAGTTATAGGATCTAGAAATGCTCACTTGGATGATAAAACCATAAAGAAACATGGATATGACTACTACAAAATTCAAAATATTGGTTACTTAGGGAAAAAGAGCAGGGATTGGGCACATAGAGGACTTTTTGGGGTGACTGCTGAAGTTTTTCTTTTCGATCTGCATATATTTTCCTAACATTAATTAATTATGCTATGCATTTGTTTTGTGAGATTTTTTTTTTTTTTCCTTTTTGTCTTTTTCCGTGTCCGGCAACGGATCGCAACCCTCA
>NW_007727869.1:158931-190446 GCF_000696425.1 Galeopterus variegatus | reverse complement strand
GCCGCACTTCCCAAGCGGCGCACTATAGCAGTGCCCCACTGGGCCGGCTCAAGATTTTCTTAATCTATGTTTTACTTTATAATAAAAATTTAAAACCACAGTTGTTTTAACAGAAACCCGAAAATTCTTTAAGAATAAATGTGGAGATACAACCTATAAAATCTCGAATTGAATGTACTGTAAAGAAGCAGTTTTAATTATCTACTTCTCAAAATAGAGGCAAAAAGAGGGTCGCTATGACAGCTATTTGAATCAAGAGCACATTGCCTCATCTAGAATACACATTGTTCTCTAGAATATATATTATATATTTAATGTACATATGTGTGTTTGTACATACATACATACACATACATACATGTGCATGCATTGATATATGCACATATATGTGTATGTATATGTGTGTATAAATAGATATCTATATAGCATATATCCATGTACATATATGTCTGTATATCTATACATGTGCACACACACATATACACATCCCTTTTATTGTCAGGATGTGCTTCTCAAACTTTACCAAACTACTATAACGACTAGACATATTTCTGCCTGTTTCATTTTTCTTCAAAAGCAGCAAACCTTAATTCTTTATTATTTATAAATTAAAGAACACTTAAATATTCTCTTTATTGTCAGGATGTGCTTCTCAAACTTTACCAAACTACTATAACGACTAGACATATTTCTTCCTGTTTCATTTTTCTTCAAAAGCAGCAAACCTTAATTCTTTATTATTTATAAATTAAAGAACACTTAAATATTCTCTAATATCAAGGGTTGTCCTAAAATTAAATGTTTCCTTAGTGTATTCTTTCAGAATTTTCTTTCATAAAAAATAATTGTAAGTCTGCTGAATAAATGAAGTAGGTGTGAATTTGAATCAGAGAAGCTTACATTTTAAATTTTATCATAAAACTGATGAAGATATTCTTATAGTGTATTAGGTTTCAATGTAAAATTGACCAACTGATAAAATAACTTAGATTTCTTCCTCTTTCCAATGTGTTAGTGATAATAATACTGTTAAACAGACATAGTGATTTTCAATTTTTAGTCAGAGTAATCTCCAAACTATGATCACTTTTCTATTCTATTCTCTTTTGCAACTTGGATTTCTGGGATCCTTTTTTACTGTCAAATTCATTTCGATGAGGCTTAATCATATCAACAATTGCAACTAGTTGCAGGTAACTTTTGAAGTAAAAAGACTCTACTCTTGATTTATAATAAAGTCATTTTGCCATAAAATGCTTGGAAATTACTGATGGCAGCTGCTATTCTGTATTACTACTGTCATTTTCACTAATCTTTCCTTTTATCATTTAAATCTGATTTGGGAAGAGTCGTTATTGTGTAATGTTTTTCAAGTATAGAAAAAATATCTAAGATTAATGCATTTGTGACCTTTTAGAAGATAATTATTTGAATGTGAATCTACTTAGAATTTGACCACTATAACACTTGGAAATAGCAGTACAGTTATGCACACTCACAACAAATATACCACACATACACACCAGATTTATTTTCTTCCCCCAGGAGAGTATCTTGATTACATTTTAAACCATAAGACTTAAAAATACTATGTAGTATTGAAAATAATGCCATGCTCTACTATTTCTTTGTAACATTTTTTTTAATTGTTGTTATTGAAGGTAATTGATTATACATATTTGGGGGATATAGAGTTTTGAATATCAACACCTTTGTACAATGTGTGATGATCAAATCAGGATAAATAGCATATTTACCATTACAAAATGTAATCATTTCTTTATATTGTGGACATTCCATCTTCTCTCTATTAGGTATTTGATAACATGCAGTAAATTAATGTTAATTATAGATGACTAGCTCGATTGTACATTAATAGAACTTCTTTTTCCTAGCTAGCTGTTTTATTTATTTCCATTAACCATTTCTCACTATGCCCTCTCCCCCTTTCCTGTCTCTAGTAAATTTCTCACATGACACAAAATGTATTTATTTATGTTTGTTTTTTTATTGATTGGCTCTCTTTCTCTATGTAAACTTTTAACAGGAATCTTTGTTTTCAAACACTAATGTATCTAAGTGCCTGGAACAGGTACTGACATAGAATAAGTCTGTTGCATGACAAAATTAAATTTTTCATAATTTAGTATGTTTGTAGAATTAGACTTTTTGAGGTATAAAAGTGTTGGCTGTTTAATTATGCTATTAGTTTGCTTGCAAATACCTTTGCTCATTTATTCAGACAGAACTCCTTTTAAACTAGGAAGGTATGGAGATATAGTGTATCTACATGCCCTTCAACTATGTGAGATTTTAAAACTTTAAATTTTTATTCTTAAGGCTTTGTTAAAGAATATATTATCCTGAAATAACTCAGTGGTTTATTTTGAAATTAAAATTAAAGAATTTAGAAATTCTTGATTTAATTATTTTTCCTGCTACTTAATAGCTGGATAGTTTCGGAAGCTTCTTCGATCCCTGTTCCTCAGTTTCTTTAAAATGGATGTAAATAATAACCTAATATTGTGAGAATTGAATTAGTTGATGCCCTGAAAAGAATAAAAATGCCTGGTATGTAGTGACTGTACAATAATTATTGGCAATGACGATGACAATGATTCAATAGTGTAAATATCATAACAGTTTACTTTACCATAGTTATTTTGTGTTAATTTGTATTTATAACATGTCTGTTCAAAAGAGAAGAATTCCAGGAAAGTTGCTGTATCCAAAATATTAGTTCCCACATCTCTTATCTGCTGCTTCTCTTTTGAGATAAATTATTTATAGTGCCTATGAATAATATACCCTTGAAAACACATTTTAGAACGTTAAGTATTTCAAAAAATGTATGAACAGACACAAATTGAAATACAATGTACACTTTCTGTATAATATATAGACTTTGTCTCACAGAATTATGCCTTTTTTCCATAAAATCTTTTCAAATTAATGACTAACAATTTATTATACTTGAAACTACACAGCTTGTTTAAATATTCTAGTGGTAATAAGGTTAAGACATCAATTTTTTATAATGCAAACTTTTTTTTCCATGCATTTTAAACTTGGACCTACTTGTAAAGAATATATAAATACTTTAATTATTATGTTTCCAATATTCCATACAGTTATCTTTGTGATTATTTTGCATACAAATTCCATTTAGCAATGATTTATAGGCTCCTATGTCCTGAGGGAAATACTAAGCCCTTTTTGTGCTTTATATCATTTAATCACTAAAACAAACCTTTGAGTTAGTGAACACTTTCTTCTCATTTCACAGTTGAGAAAGCTAAATTTTAACAAGTTTAATAAGCTCCTCAAATGTTACACAGCAAGTACATGTGAAGTTGAAATTGAACATCCAGACTTCTAGTTTAGTCCTTAATTTCCAAGTTATAATATTCTTGTCATACGGGTTTATCATTTTCACAATGCATATAATATATATGCAGTTAAAAGCTGAATTTCTAACTTTGAATTTATATTTTTAATGTTCTTTTAGGACATTTGATAGGTGTACATGTGTGTTTGTGCACATAACTTTCATGCTTGTATTTCAAATCTTGACTTGTTAGAAATTAAAAACAAAACAAAACAGCTGCTTATTTGTTCTGTACATTGAAGGAATAAACCCATACATTTATGAAGTTTCCCACTTCTTGCAAAATACAGAGACAGGATAAAAAATTCATAATATCGAATTCAACATTAATTTGACCATATCCCCTATGCCCCATTAGAAAACCTCTATTTACTATTAAACAATGAAGATTCTTGTAAGAAAAAAACCCCTGAACAGCCAGAGTATGAATCTTCTTCGGTAAAATGGAGAGCTCTTGTCACTTAAGCAATTCATAAAATCAGTTTAACCTCCACAGACTTAAGTGTGTGTATTTATAATTTAGGTACTTAATTACTTGTAGTCAAGAGGGAGGCTTAAACATTTCTGTCCTTTACTTTCTGTTTGCTAAATAAAGAGATCTCATTATTATATGCTATCCAGAGGAGACTTTGGGAGAAGGTCAGAAGGGAATATGACATTATATAGCAGCAGCAAAGAGAAAAAACTATGACACAATATTGTTTTTCAATTTTATCCATTGATGGAAATTTCTGATTTTCGTTGCACAGATTTTGTGAATTCAAATATTTTTGGTGTGAAAAAATCCCCAATATCACATATGAAATATCTAGCATTCCCTCCCACTTTCAATTACTCCCTGATAATAGACTTTATTTATTAAACCAAAAGGGATTGAGAACGTTTCAATATAGAGTTTAACAGAAAGTGATGCAGTAAGCAGAATTTCTTCTAAACTTAAAAAAAATAGTATTATTAAGCACTATTTCTGCTATTTTAGCTAATCCTCTTAAGACTGATTATACAAATTTTCAGGGCTCTTGAAGCCAATAAATAGCAGATCCTTAGACTTCTTATTCCAAGTGGTGTCTCTCTTTTTATGACAGGTTTAGGATCTTTTTTTTAGTTGTAACATTGTTTTTTCCATCAATCTCTGGGCACGTGTAAATTTTTCAGCTTTTAAAAAATATGTACCAGGGATAAATGTTCTAATAGAGGCATACATGAGGAAAGAATCTATATCTGAAATTTTAATAGTTACAATCTTTGATCACAATATTGATTTACTCAGAATTTGTCGTTATCTCTGATCTGGGCGTAGTCTCAGTTTTTTGGTGGCTGCCTTCCATTCCTACCTACATGAAAAATCGATCAAAATCTAACTTTCTCCTCCCTCCCTCTCTTTTTTCCTGCTATTACTCTTACCTCCTATCTATGAATGGGATGTATTTCATATGAAAGATCTTTCTCTAATTGTTTCTTTTTTCTTCTTTTAGTCAGGACCTTAATTAGTGACAAAAAAATTACATATGTTGGTCTCTTAGGCTATGATTATTTTACAAGACTATACTCAAAATTGCTTTAATATAAAACTTGAAAATGCAAATATCTTAGTTTGTACTAAAACAAAGTCCATGTCTTCCAGAATAAGTCATATTAAAATTACTAAGAACAGGGCCGAGCCCGTGGCGCACTAGGGAGAGTGTGGCGCTGGGAGCACAGCAGCTCTCCCGCCGCGGTTCGGATCCTATATAGGGATGACCGGTGCACTCACAGCGCTCACTGCCTGAGCGCAGTGCGGCCGGTCTCAAAAAGGACAAAATAATAATAATAATAATAATTACTAAGAACACTTAGAATTTTTAAGCTAGAAAAAAAATTCAATGCCAGTAATATTTCAACTATTTGCTAAAACAAAAATAACATACATATTGACAAATGAAAATAAATTATAACTTCATTGTCTTTATGCAAGCTTTCTTTAATGAATACAAACATTTAGTTGAGTTATATACCATATTTAGCTGAAGATGGGAATACTTGAACCTCTGTTGTCTGGGAAACAACTCTGAACCCAGGAGTAAGGCAAAAAAGGAATTTGACCACCCATTAGCATAGTTGCTAAAGACTGGATACCTCCTTAGGCACTTGCCTTCAGCCATGGAGCAGAATAATGTTCAGGAGGCTTATAGTTGCTGGAGACAGACACACAGGATGGAGACAAAGTATAGAGGTGAGAGTTTTCTAGGTCATTACTTTATTCCAGTCTAGTCCTATAATTGGTTGCTGTAAAGGCAACATTAAAAAAAAAAAAAAATAGGACATTCAACTAACTATGCCAAGAAGTAAAGTATGTATGTTTTTAGGAAATTTCTGCCAGATGCAATTAAAATACAAAAAAAAAAAAACATATATTGGCATTTAAAAGAGATAATATATACTGAATGCTTGTACTGTAAAATGCTATGTTAAAAAATGTTGATTAATATTATGAATAGTAATTATAAATATAATTAAATTAAATTAGTGAATCATATGATCTGGAAAATCCACTCTTATAGTATTTTGAGTAATAGTATAGGACTTATAACACACACAATTAATAATAAGTAAAAGGCTATACCCTGTTTGCTCACCATAATTTACTCTCTACCCAATTCAGCTTCTCTCTTGTACGTCATACTCAGGGCTCACTCATCTGCATTGAGGCTTCTACTCTGTGACTTACTCCATTTCTGTTAATCAAGACAAATTTTTCTAACTTCACTGATAATTTCAGGTCATAGGTCATATAGTCCATTATTTCAAACACTGTACTTTATAGAGTGTATATTCTCTTTCCCCCATTTTTTTCATTTCCTGCCTTACTTGAATATGTTTAGTATACTATTTAAATTAATTTATTGGCTTTTTAGGTATAACCTTTTGTATTTTTAAAAATATTTTTTAGTGTTCTCTCTAGGGATTACTATATATGTGCCTAAGTTATCACAGTTTATCCAGAGTTAATAATTCAATATTTCAAGTAATATGTAGAAGACTTATAACCCTTTAGGTCACTTTATCCTCCTGTATTGGCTTCTATGTTACAGTTGTCATATGAAGGTACTTCAAAAACTTAATGAAAGGATTTATATTATTTTTTAATTCAATTTTTTTACAAACTTTTTGAAGTACCCTTGTATATGCTATATATGTTGAAAACTCCACCAGATAAGAAATTTTACTTTCAAAAGTTATATATTTTAAAGAACCTAAGCATAGGAAAAGTCTTTTATGTTTATCCACATGTTTACCACTTCTATTGCTATTTTTTCATTCCTGAGGATTCAAATTTCCCTTGGTATCACTTCCCTTTAGCCTGAAAAATGTTCTTTATGATTTCTTTTAGAAATGTTTGCTGACAATAAATGTTTGTGGTTTACTTTCACCTCAGAATTTTATTTTGCCTTCATTTTTGAAACTTATTTTTGCTGGATATAGAGTTCCAGTTTGGTGGTTCTTTTCCTTCAATGCTTTCATTATGCTATTCCATTATCTCTGGCTGTCATTGGGGTTTGGTGAGAATTTCATGGTCACTTAAGTAATTGTCCGCCCCGCTCTTCTTTAGCATGAACCTTCCTGAGAAATGCCTTCCTCCTCAGGTTCACCTTGTCACCCAGGATAGAGGTAAAGTCCAGTTATCATGACAACATTTCTGAGAAGTTGTAAAAGAAAAGAGAAAAGAACCAAAGAATACTATTCCCATGTGAGTCACTTATACTTAATGACCTTTCCTGGGAGACTCCCAATGGCCAGCCCTAGGTGTAAAGGAAACTGTAAACTATGGTTCTTTAGGTAGAAAAATTACTTTTTTGAAAAAATAAAATTTCAGTTCTATTAGTAAGAAAGCAGGGGAGAATAAATACATGGCAGGTAATCAGTAGTCATTTTCCATAAGCCTTAACTTAGGTAATTTAGATATGTCACAATAGACAAGGTATGAGACATCCCACATTCCAACAACAGATAAATAAAGAAAATGTAGTGTGTGTATATGTGTGTGTGTGTGTGCGCATGCATATATAATACATATACACATACACGCACATACATAATGAAATATTATTCAGTCAAAAAAGAAGAAAATCCTACCATTTGCAATGACATGAATGATCCTAGAGGACATTATGCTAAATGAAATAAGCCTGTAATAAAAGATCAAATACTACATGATTCTACTTATATGAGGTATCTAAAATAGTCAAACACATAGAAGCAAAAACTAGAATGGAGGTCATCAGGGGCTGGGAGGAAGAGGGAATGGGGAATTATTGCTCAGTGGGTTCAAAGTTCCAGTTATGCCCGATGAATAAATTCTGGTGATCTGCTTTACAACATCTTACCTATAATTAACAATACAGGATTGTGCACTTCAGCATTTGTTTAGAGGATAGATGTCACATTAAGTGTTGTTACAGCCAAACAAACAAAAAAGCCCACAGAAGATCACAAGGAATTCTGGGAGTTGATGGATGTTTAATACCTTAGTTAGGTGATGGTTCACAGGTGCACACATATGTCCCAAATCATCAAAATGTACATGTTAAATATGTGCACTTTGTAGAAATCAGTTATACCGCAATAACATTTTTTTAAAAAAGAAAACTATATACTCCAGCATTTCACAGCCTATAGAGGTGTTAGTTCAAAACAGTTTTGTGGTTTCATAAAACCACATGACTATTATTAGAAAGGACTCCAGAGACTATGAGATCCAGATGCTCATGATTAGGTGAGAGAATGGAGACCCACAAAGACTTTGGATTGAACAACTTCCCAGGGTCAGAGCTGAAAAAAAAAAAAAGCATTGTCTCGTGATCCAAGTCCAGTGCTATTTCCAGCATACCATACTTAATTGAAAATAACTGCATTTTCTGTATTAAAATTCAAATATGTTTTTTGAAGAGGGGGCTATACAGGTAGTGTTTTCTTTTAAAATTATTGTCCAAATATTTTTCCTGAAGTCTTTTTTTCTGTGTAAAAATTTTATTCTTTATAGAATAAAGTGACATTAAAAATCAATTAATTGTTGAATGGCAGACTCAGAAGTATAGAGTGGTGGGGCATGTGCATATGATAGCATATATTAAATATTTTGTCACTAATCGAAGCCATCATTAGAATTTTTTAAAGGACTGTAAAAATGGTGGAAGTAATGTAACAGCATTAAATTTTAAGTAGCATTTTATGTTTAAATATATTTTATATATATGGGCAAGTATAAAAAGTTAGTAGCATACTAAAAATCATACATTTCACTGCTGAAATTCATATTTATGACTGATTAGCAGAAAAATATAAAACGTAATGGTGGATGTGAGTTGGCATTATACTGATATGGGTTAAAAGTCATGATATGCCTTTATTAGATGTAAACTTCCCACTGGGAAAAAATCAGCTAAAACGCTCTCAGTTTTCCCACTTCCTACAGGAACATTTGGTCTTGGTACAAATGCATGGTTTTGAGTTGAGAATTATTTTCATAATATATTGCTGCAGAAAAAATACTACCCAAAATTAGTGGCTTAATACTGCAAGAGTTGTTATCTCATAGTTTTTAATGGGTTAGGAATCCAGGTGCTGCTTACCTGGGTCTTTGGGCTACTGCAAGGCTGTAATCATATTGCTGCAGAAAAAATACTACCCAAAATTAGTGGCTTAATACTGCAAGAGTTGTTATCTCACAGTTTTTAATGGGTTAGGAATCCAGGTGCTGCTTACCTGGGTCTTTGGGCTACTGCAAGGCTGTAATCATCTCAAGGTTTAACTGGAAAAAATAATTTTTTTTAGCTCGTTCACATGGCTGTTGACAAGATTCAATTCCTTGCTGTCTTCTTTACTGAGGCTTCAGTTGTTGATGAGCAGTTGGCCAGAGGACTCCTTCAGTTCCTTGCTGTATGTGCCTCTCCAGAGAATACAACATAGCAGCTTGATTTATCAGAGAAATAAGTGAATGGAGACTGCTAACAAGAGAGAAAAAGCTAGCAAGACTAGCCTTTTATAGATAGTATGAGGACCACTCAGAACCTTTCATTTAGGTATATTATGAGCATGGAGTGGGGAGTTAATGTATCTTTGTTATGGGAATTGGGAGGATCTGGAGTGAAGGTTGGTAATAAATTGTGGTATTAAAAATGTTATTTAAGATAGTGTTCACTGAGAACGTAAGATTCAAGCAAAGACTTCATATAGGTGAAGCAATTAGTGAAATGGATATCTGAGGGAAAAGAACACCAGGCAGAGAGAAAGTTGGGGTAAAAGTACAAAGAAGGGAATGTGCTTGGAGCATCTGAAACAGCAAGGAAGCCAGTGTGGCTAGAACTAAGGAAGGTAAAAAAGCCGTGAAGGAGGAATTAGAGAAGTAATAACCATTATTATGTTCATGTGAAGCTTTACAGATGATTTAAAGGATTTGGACTTTTAAGAGAAGAGGTAGTCAATTACAAGGTTTTGGACAGAGGATTTATATAATCCAACTTAAGTTTTAAGGCGACCACTCAGACTTCCACATTTGGATATGTATGGACAGGCATGGGCGTGGGTGGGGGTGTTGGAGCAGGGAAATGAGTTACAGGGCTATAGAAGAAATTTAGGAAGATGTGATGGCATATTGGGACAGTGCTAGCAACGAGAGAATTAATAACTGGTTGCATTCTGGAAAAGCTTTTAAGATACAGTCAGGAAGATATTATGATAGATTGTGTGTGCAGTATAAGAGAAAGGGAAGATCAAAAATGATTCCAAAGGTTTTGGCCTACAAGGTTATTGGACAGAAAATCTAGAAGGATGAATTTATTATCAACTGCCATGGGGAAGGCTGTGTTAGTAGTAGGTTTTATTTTAGGTGGAGGGAATTAGGAGTTTAATTTTGAATTATGTTTAATAGAAGTGCCAAGTACATGTAAAGGTATATGAATTTTGAATTAAGGAAAAAAAAATTTTGTTTGTGGATATACATTTGAGACATGCCACTGTTTAACTGGAAAACAGAAGTGAGGGACTGGCCGGTTGGCTCACTTGGTAGAACATGGTGCTGATGATCACCAATCTTCCATGTGGCTGGTTTTGGCTTGAGAACTATAGTAAATATACAATAGTAGATTTCTCTGAATTAATAGAAACTATTTCCCTTTATCTCATGAAGCCTGGAAACATTATTTAAACCGAAAGTAGAAAAGACAAACATTTCTCAATTGAGTAGAAAGCTATTTTTAGTGATTACCAATTTATTAAATTATCCATCTGAAAATATGCATTTAGCTTTATAAATATATATATGTATAAATTTTATACAAATATATATATATATATATATATAATACAGTCAAATTTATAACACATATAAAAGAAACCCATTAATTAATTCTATCCCTTTGTTATTATGTATATATATTTAGAATGCAGGCTCAGGATACTATTACAAATGTAACCAAATATACCATTGTTATAAAACACAGCGGTTTATTTTTCTCCCATATTGTAGTGCAAAAGTACTCTCAAATGCTAATTTTGGGCTTACTTCATAGTGTCTTGATCTTAGGCTCTTCAAATTTGTCTGGCCTTCTTCCAAACAGAGCTTCTCTCTGTGTGTCTTAAATGGCTGCTCTGACTCACAAACATGTACACACTAAGCCTTTGAGGAGAAAGAGAATAAGATTCTGTCCTTTTAAGGACATGGTTGAAAAGTTGAACACGTTGCATCATTCACATTTCAGTGTCCCTAAGCTAGTCTTATGTTACATGGAGCTTCAAGGAATGATCCCTAATATAGTCTGTAGCTACATGAATGAATTTAGGGAGACTACCAGTCTTCTATATTATATGTCAGCTTGAAAAGCATTAACCATAGCAAAGCCCTGTTTTTCATATGTAAATAAAATATGTAAAAATGTTTATGTCTTATATTTCATGTAGCAGAATCACATAAATGCCCGCAGATTAGTAAAAATTATACAACTTGGAAATGTATAGCAATAAATAGAAATTATGTGAGTTTTGAAATATTTAGCATCATGTAGAAATGAAAGCAGTTTTTCAAAAAAATCTTTAAGAGCAGTTTTAGGTTCACAGTAAAATTGAAGAGAAATTATAGAGATTTCCAATATCCCCTCTGCCCCTACCTGTGCTTAGCCTTCTCCATCATTAACATCCCCTATCAGAGTGGTGCATTTATTAAAACTGATGAACCTACATTGACATATAATAATAACCCAAACTCCTTAGTTTACATTAGGGTTCACACTTGGTGGTTTTCATTCTATGGGTCTGGTTAAATACATGCTGACATGTATTCACCATTACAGTATTATGCAGAGTAGTTTCACAAACCTAAAAATTCTCTGTGTCTAGCTTATTCATTCCTCTCTCCACCAACCTTTGGCAAACACTGATCTTTTTTATAGTCTCCATAGGTTTCCCTTTTCCAGAATGTTATATGGTTGGTATAATGCAGTATGTAGCTTTTTCAGATTAACTTCTTTTACTTAATAATATGCATTTAAGTTTCCTCCAAGTCTTTTTATGGCTCAATAGCTCATTTAAGTTTTGTTCTGAATAATATTTCATTGTCTAGGTATATCACAATTTATTCACTGCTGAAAGACATCTTGGTTGCTTCCATGTTTCAGTAACTATGAATAAAGCTGCTATAAAAAACCCATGTGCAGGTTTTTGAGTGAACTTAAGCTTTCAGCTCCTTTGGATAATCACCAAAAATCATGATTGTTGGATCATATGGTAAGAAAATGTTTAGTTTTGTAAGAAATTGCCAAACTGTCTTTCATAGTGACTGTACCACTTTGCATTCCCACCAGCAATGAATGAGAGTTCCTGCTGTTTCACATCTTTGCCACATTTGGTGTTGTCAGTGTTCTGGATTTTTTTCATAGTGACTGTACCACTTTGCATTCCCACCAGCAATGAATGAGAGTTCCTGCTGTTTCTCATCTTTGCCACATTTGGTGTTGTCAGTGTTCTGGATTTTGGTCTTTCGAATAAGTGTGTGGGGTATCTCACTGTTGTTTTAATTTTCGTTTCCCTAATGACATATGATGTGGAGCATCTCTTCATATGCTTGTTTGCTATCTATACATCTTCTTTGATGAGGATCTGTTAAGGTCTTTGGCTCATTTTTTACTCAAGATGTTTGCTTTTTATTATTAAGTTTTAAGAGTTTTTGGCATATTTTAGATAACTGTCTTTTATCAGATATGTCTTTTGCAAATGTTTTCTCCCAGGCTGCTGCTTGTTTTTTCATTTTCTTGCCATAATCTTTTGCAGAGCAAAATTTTTAATTTTAATGAAGTTCAGCTTGTCAATGTTTTCTTTCATTGATGCCTTCAGTGTAGTATCTAAAAAGTTATTACCATACCTAAGCTCATGTAGGGTTTCACCTATGTTATTTTTTAAGAGTTTTATAGTTTTGTGTTTTAGATGTAGGTTCTGTGATCCATTTTGAGTTAATTTCTGTTAAGGGGATAAGGTCTGAGCCTAGATTCGTTTTTTTGCATGTTGATATTCAGTTATCCTAGCACCATTTCTTGAAAGAAAATGTTTTTCAGTGGAAAGGGTATAGGCTACTGATTTAGAATGCCCAGAGTTAATCTTTGACCCTATCGTTTACTAGCTACTTGACTTTTGGTAAGTTATCCGACTGTTCTGAACCTTTGTTTTTGACACCTGCTATATAAAGCATTCCTCAAAAACTTCATACAATGATTTGTATTATCTTTTAATTATGTTTTTTCCTGGACTTTTTGAAGTAAGCCTTGTGTAGGGCTGACATTACTTCTACTGCCTATCTCAAGGATTTGCTGGAATTAGCCAACAAAACATTGTGTGTATCAAGGTGTTTACATAGTAGAATGTATCCTGTAAAAAAAGAATGAAATTTTGCCATTCACAGCAACATGGATGAGCTTGGAGAAAATTATGCTAAGTGAAATAAGCCAGGCACAGATAGAGAAATACTGCATGTCCTTACTCAGAAGTGGGAGTGAAGGAAGGCAAGAAGGTCACAATAAAACCTTGAACTTTCAGAAGGAGAGAATAGACCTACAGTTACTAGAGATGGGAAAAGGGGAAAGGGAGGGGGATTAGGGAGTATTGTGTAAGGGAGACAGAATAATTATGATTTATAATGATGAACATGCTAATAATATTGATTTGATCATTACATTCTGTACACAAATACTGATAGTCAACTCTGTACCTCATAAGCACTTGTTGTCAATTATGTTTCCATTCAAACAATAAAATTTTAAAAAATATGTTTATATTATTGATATTTGAATAGTAAGCTGACTCTTACATGAAAGTCATAAATTTGTTTGCCAAATGTAAGTGAAATGATATTAGTATTCAGTAAATAATCTAATTTTGATATTTTACAGAAAATGGAAATTTAATATACTTTTTGTGGATATTAATTATTAACATTTTTATAGAACAGGCTCTTTGCAGAGAATTTAAATGAATAAACATAATAACATGTTATTTGTAAAGAACTGAGTGAATGGACATATTTGGATAGATTGGGTTATTTCAGTATAGGAAATTTTGAAGGATTGGATCTTTAGGACCTTGTTTTCATAAAAATATTCTCTAAGACTATCAGCAGAAATTTTAATGTACAATCATCAAAGTAAAGTTTTAGTGCAGATGAATTAGGTGTATATCTAGAATATAGAAGGGTATTTGAAAGACCGATGCTACAATCAAATACGAGCAGGTGGATGTATTTGAATGATCATGACTTCTATACTCAGTAATTTCAATATAAAATCATTTTAAGAAGTGCGGATGCAATTTTCTCTATTCCCACTGCTTATTCTTTCTTACTTAAATACTGCAAAATGATTCTTTAATGTTTTAAGTAAACAATTTGCCTCTAACTTTAGAGAGCTTCATTAGATTAGCAAAAGACTCCGCAGTAACTTTGTATAAAATTCTCTGTGGTTAAACTGCACCATATTTTCCAAATCACCTAGCAAATTTTGTTTAGAATCATCAATGAGGCATCAAGGAAAAAATGATGTAAAGCTACTCCCCAAGTAGTACCATCTAACAGAATGGCAGCGCCTGTGAAGAAACTAGATGATAAAGCAAACTTAAAAAGCATTCAGACAGAAGACTGGCTAAATTAAAAACTCATTAACTCTATGGTGCTGCTTTCTTAAGTAACAGTAACATCTCTGAAATAGCTTAAAGTAGATATAACTCGTGAATCCCAAGGATGATTATAATGTATTGATTTAAATAAAGCATTTAAGTGTGCATTTTAAGTCTTAAGCTTTTGCATTCATTTCCACCTATCACTCTCTTCAGACCATATCACCAGTAGATACAAATATAAGAAAAAATTAGCCAAGTAAGGATTTTACTTAACATGAGGGAGAGTATATTATAATTCTTTTTTACCATATTCATTAAGCACCTACGTATTATGTTTGTACTCTTGCTGCACGTGGTAGATATTAAGCAAAGAATTAAAACAAAGATAGATGAATATTCTTAAAAGAAATAATGTTCCCATGAAAACATTTCAGGTAAACCTAACCTAATTTATAAGTCAGGGAAGATATGCCTGAAAAAGTGATCTTTATGACAAGTCCTGACTGATGAATAGGAGTTTGCAAAGAGAAAGGCCAAAAATGGCATTAGGAATGGTCCTTGGCAAGTGTACTTGGCAGGGGCAATAGTGTATAGAAAAGCTTAGAAGCAAGCGAAATTCCAGATACATGTCAAGGAGTATAGAAAATTTAATAGAATGTCAATCTGGTGCAAAATTATCCAGAGAAATGACTGAAACAACCTAGTTGGGGGAAGATAACATGCAAGATAAGATCCAAAGCAAAATACAAGACTAATAGAGTATTTCATTATGTGAAAAGGTCTTTTTAATTTTTTGAATGATTGCTCAATGATGATTTTTAAAAAATATTCTTTGACTTTTTTTAGTTATTTTATGGAAATGATATAGTGAATGTATGAGGCATGAATCAATTTCTTCTCAGTTACCTATGCCTACACAAAGAGGCAGAATATCTTGGCTGGGCCCCAGATCTATGCTCTATTGCCAACTTGTTGCAACTAACAATTGAGGGCCTAGATCCAGGAGAATATGAGAATACCACAGACCAGTCATTACAAATAAAGGTGTTCCAAATGCCGCACATGTTGGCAATGTTTTGTAACATCTCCATCTTCTCCACCTGATCATAATCTTACTATGAAGGCAGGCACTATATCTTATTCATCTTTATAAGTGACTTAATATTAGGCACAGTGCCTGAAAATAGCAGGTGCTCAGTAAATATTTGTTGAGTGAAGAATGATTATATTTTTTTAAGTTCAAAAAATTCTTAAGAATAAATTCTAACAGCAAATTTCCTCATATAGAAAAACCGTTGCTAAGGATACATTATATTTAATATATTCTAGAAAGTCACAAGCCCATTTTATAGTGAACTAAACTTCTGTTATATCAAGGAATGCATGCAATACCAGTTATTTTAATGCCCATATTAGTTTAAACTGAGCCTTTTACCATCTGCTCCAACTCTTAACCATGAATGCAAAAGAACACATTTCCCTATTACATTTGTAAAATGTAATATATAAATGATTTAAATACAGTTATACACTCATGAAGTAATGCTGCATGCAGCTGGTATGAGGCTCTCTTATGTTACAAACAGAAATAAAGGAGAAAGTTTGCTTCTCTCTGACTCAAAGAATTTCACAATGTATGACTTTTTATAATGGCAGTGGAAGGTCAAGTCTTCACCACAGCACAAAATTGACTTTTCTCTGCAATAAATTTCATTTGTAAACTATATTTTCCCCATGCCCAGTTTGTTAAACCATGTGTTAATGAGTGTATTTTACTTAAAGAAATTTGTTACGTTCTCTGCAGTTCTCAAATAATGAACTTTTTTGTCTCTGTTAGAATTCTTAGTGCAGTTCATGAGCATTTACTGGTTTTACTTTGAATTCTTTGTATTGAGGTATAAAGGCCCACACAAGAATTGTTTGCTGAGCCCAATTAAAGTATAATCATCTGTATAGTCTTGGTAAGAAGACCTTTTAAAATTTAACAAATGTGCTTTATTTTGGCACCCTACATTTGAAATGTATTGCAAAAATAAAAAAGATATGAAATATATGCTTTTATGTTGTTTTCCATATCTATATGCATTCCCATGATAAACATTTGAATGGCTTTGGGATCTACAATATTCCAGAGCTATATTCATGAAAAGGATGTGAAGCATAATAAATATTTATATTTTAAGGACATAGGAAATGAGAATTGACAGGAAAAATGTGCCAAGACTTTTAAACCCTTTTGCATTGTGTTAAGATAATGTTTCCCTCACCCCCTGAATAAAGTAAGACATAATTGTCATTGGAGTGTGATTGAGAAAATTGGCTATTTCTGCCATGTCCTGATTTAATATTGACTGATAACATTTAAAAAAAAATGGCAAGGAGAAAAAACTTAACAGTTTAACTGCTGTGAGTTAGATTGGTGGCTTTTAAACTATTTATATAATATATTCCTCAGGAAAGAAAAAAATAACAGACTGTTTTTTTACTTACTCCTGAGTTAGTTTCAAATCTATAGACTATCTTTAAGATGCTATTATTTATCATTAAAGATAAAGCCTGAACACACATACAAACATTCTATCTGTAATCTGTCAATGATGCTATAAGATGATATAAAGTGGTTCAGAAAAAGGCCATAGAAATTTAAACAGAACTGCTAAATATTAATTTTATACGTGATATTCATAAGATACTATATTCTATTTGTCTTAATGATGAACATTTATCTACCCATTGCAATGCTGGTATAGTCTTGTTTTTGCGACAAAATATTGGTCTATTCAGGCAGCATAACCTCAACATAGGACAGAGTTTGCCTGAACCTCCTGCTGTGATTCTTGTTCAAGAGGTTGAAGTACTTAGAGACGAGGTGTATTTCATACAAACTCAGCTGTTTACCGCTCAAGATGTTTCCAGAATTGAAGAACTTGAGTTACAAGTCTTCAAAATTAGTACAATGTCAATAATTAACTAAAACTGTTTGCATATCATAAAATACAAGGAATAAATTGTTAAAAAAGGAAGTCATTAAACAACAGGTTTTCATTCACATGACGGTCAGTATTATATAGTCTTTACTCAGATAAAATTATTAATCTCTTTAAGGCTCAGTTTCCTTGCAGTCCTGGAGTGAGAGCAGAGCAGGCAGGACAGGAAAGGGAGTTTATTTCTGTAGATAAGTTTGTGGATACTTCACTTTAATTCTAGTTAGATTTGCTTACATCCAGGAATCCTGTGGCTTTCATATATACATATTTTTGAATATATATATTTGAAATATATTCCTCAGTGGATTTCATATATATATATGAGGAATATATTTCAAATATATATTTATTTCAAATAAATATTTATTTGCATATATTTGTTGGCTTGTCTGCTAAGGGTATCACCAGGCTGAACATGAAATCGTGATTCTCATCTGAAGCGTGGGGTCTTCTTTTACGTCTCACTACAGGTGCTTCAGTGTGCAATAATCCATGTGAATCCATGTGACTGTATGAGTGAGGTCTTCATTTTCTTGTCAGCTGTTGGTCAGAGACTATTCTCAGCTCCTGGTAGCTGCCTGCAGTCCCTTTCATGTGTCCACTAGGCAGTTCACAACATTGCTGTTTGCTTTCTCCAGACCAGCAGGAGGGAGTCTCTCTGACACCTGCCCAAGATAATCTCCCTTTTGGTTAACTCAAAGTTAACTAATTTATAACCTAATCACAGAAGTAATCTTGCAATCATATTCACAGATTCTGCCCACACTCGAGGGATGGAGATTATATATGGTGGGTCAGAAGGAGTGGGAACCTTGTGTGACATTTTAGAAATCTGACTATGACACTAATGATAGTGTGAAGCCATCTTTACTAATACATTTTTTTAACTTTCTTTTCATCTTTGTTCTATGTTTTATTTGTATTATGAAGTATATCTTGTTACTACAGTAATACCTATATGATTCATAAACAAACATTTGAAAAAGTTTGTGGAAAAACAGAATTAAAAGAAAATACGAATCTTTCCATGAACTTTTTGAAGTACTGTCGTACATACATTAGGATAAATTCTCAAACTGCCTTTCTATTAGGCTACTTCTCTAAGAATCGAATGTAGTAATGAGGGTGTAGAAGGATGAAAAAATTGCTTTTAGAAAACTAAAAATCAAGTCATTGGAAACAGCATCTGAAAATGTATTTCATCTCTTCTTGCATTACTAGCTCTAAAATTGGAACCAAAGTTAAATTGCCTGGCTTTGGCATTTATATATCCAAAAAGTATTCTACACATTATAAGGGTTCAAATAACTAGCTTTTGCAAAAAGAGAAGAAAAAAAATGTTTTCCTGTAATAATTAACAATATTGCGAGATAATTACAATTTATCTACTTTTTATATTACACTCATTCTGAAAAGAAACTGTTATATTCATTCCAACTGTGTAGATTACACCCATTTAAGGTTTCACGATGCCCTAAATATGGCCTTTCAGAATTGTGAGGAATAAATCGAGTTCATGCAAAAACACCTAGTATAGTGGCTAGCTCACTTTGTGCACCCAGCAGATAAATAAGTGTTTTCTTGCTTCCTGTTCCATTTCTCCAAATGAAAATTTATGACCGTTCCTGTGAATATAAATATCAAATGCAAATACAGCCTAGCAATATGGTTGAGGTAGATTCAGGATGATGTACTAAGAACTGGGAAATGTTAGAAATCTGACATTATAAGGAAAAGGCTGGCTGCGCTTTTGAGAGCTTTTAGAAAAAGAATGGGAAGGGTTTCACAGACTGCTTAAGCAATCGAGACAGTGAAGACTGGAAATCTGGACGGAAATGCAGAACAACATGAACACTTTAAAATGAGGCATGTTTTAGTTCCATCAGTCTGTAATTATTTTAAGTTTTTAAAAAATATATTATTTTTTTATTTGTTGGCAACTGGCCAGTGCAGGAATCCAAACCCTTTACCTTGGTGTTACAATACTGTATTCTGTATTTTGCTGTTGTTAGTAATTTTTCTTTTAATTTTCTATTGACAATTTAAAAACAGCTCTAGTTTGTAATTCTCTGACTTCAAATCTCAAGCCTTTTTAAAAGTATCAAGTTTAAAATATTCTTTCAAAGTTTTTTTTGTTGACCAATTCCTCATTAGCCCCCCTCCCTCTCTCCCTCCCCTCCCCTTTTCCACCTCTAGTTTTCTAAAAGTTCCATGTATTACTGTGATTGTTGTTTCTTTCTTCCTTTCTCTCTGCCTCTCTTTATTGTTCATTTGTTTATTTATGGATTCAGCTCCTTGTTATGAGTGAGAACATGTGGTGTTTCTCTTTCTGTACCTGGGTTGTTTCGCTCAGGATAATTTTCTCCAGATTCATCCACATTGCTGCAAATGGTCAGTGGTCCCGCAGCTGGCTCCAGTGCTTGGCCCGCCTTCCCTGCCAGCTCCTGATCTCCTGCTGCCTCTGTTGCCTTCTGCCCCACAGCTGTCCTACCCATCTACTGCCATTGCTCATGTCTTCACTTTTGTCTTTGTCCTGCATCTCTTCCATGTTTTCCATCTTTCCTCCTCTAGGTTTTCCTTCCAATAGAGTGAAATATTTCAATGTTTTCAAAATGTTCAATAAAGTCACATTAAGTATCAAAACATAAATACATAAAAGTATTGTATACAAAGAGAAATTCACATGGATTCACATGGATTATTTCACATTGAAGCACATGTAGTGAGAGGAAAAAGAAAAAAAAATCTGTGATTTTATTTATCATTATTATTTTGTGTTTTCTTAAGAAAGTTCTACTAAAGCAACATGTTTTGATTTTCCTAGAGATACCTTCATTCCTTTAGCTGGTGGAAATACTAGCAATTGCTGACAGCTTCACTACCAGCCATAGTCTCTAGAGTACAAAACTGTAACCAGAAGTCTCTCTTGCTGAATAAATTAACATGCTATTTTCTTTCCCTTTAAACCTAAGATAACACTTCAGCTAAAGTATATTGAAAATAACTTTTTATATGGAAAATCTCCAGCACATTTATTCTTTTTGATTATGGCCAGAAAGTAAATAGACAGCAACAAACCAGAAATAACATTATCTTTCCACTCAGAGTATAGTGTGGTTTAGCTGAATAAATCTATGCCTAAGTAAAGTCAAGCATTTACAATGAGACACTGAGTAAAATTTGTTATTTTTAAATTATCTTTTTAATCCTGGCTTATATGAATTTTTCTATCAGGTCAATAGGATTGAATGTTAATTTGCATGTTGGCTTCCATTAATTCTCTGTATTCTATGCTTTGAAAAAGCGAGTATTAAAAGTTAAATAAGGAAAAATGATATGCTGGTATTGGGCAAGAAAGCATATTACAGTACTGTAAGTAATAGACCAGTTATGAAATGGTTTAATTCTATTTAAGTAACACTATGATATATTAAATTCAATAATTCAAAGAAAAAATGGTGAAAATTGGATCTTTTCTGAATTTATAATGTTGTCATACATAACGTTGATGTATTTTATATATCCTAGGGCAGTGGATTCTAAAACTGGATGACTATCATAATCACTTAAGCTAATTGAATTACGAACTTCCTGGACAATTTTACCTGTCTGAGATTCCAGCTCAGTCACTCTGGGATGGGTTCTAGGTACCAGGATTTTGAAAATGTTTCACAGGGGTATTTTGTGGAAGATGGTTGAATATATACCAATAGATTGACATTGAAAATCATTATTCTACCAACTGGTGGTAAAGTTTCTAACAGACCTTCCTGAAAGGACGTAAGTAAAGAGCACATCATGTAAGATTCCTGTAAGTTTTCCACATCATGCACTTTTGAAAATATGCACTTTTATCTGGGTCTACCTAATTTTCCTCAAGCATCATACCATTACCTTCTGACTGTATAGATACATTTACCTTGTCCCCAGGCTTTTCTTATTAAAAGGGTTAAGGAAAAATTAGCTTAAGATATATTTTGAGTCAAAAATTTAAAACAGATTAAATTCTTTCCTGTTTTTTGACGCCTTAATTCATGGGGATTATATTGCATGATCAAAGCCCTCTTAAAATACCAGAACTCAAGGCCAAAGAGAGATCTCTTCATCTCTAGATACTAGATTTTGCAACCTCTCCACAAATTCCCCTCCTCTCGTCTTTCTGATCTGCACTGCCTGTTTATCAAGTGGCTCTGCCTGGCAGCTGAATCGAACTAGAAATTGTGTTCTGAACAGATGATTTGGAGTAGTCCATGTTTACTCTCTCATGTACTGGGTAGCTCAAACTTCCATGGACATGCCAACTCTTGCAAGCAGAAGGCTAGGAGGCAATAGGTAAATCCTCCTTCACATAAACTTTGAATCATTTAGCACCACAGAAGTAAGAATATAATCATGTTTATGAGGATGGTCTTTGAGATATACAGATCTGAATCCCAAGGTGTCGTTTACTATTTACATGACTTCAGTTTGATTATTGAAATTCTCTATTGCTCAGTTAAATAAAGATGATGAGATAACTAGCATTGATTATATACTTTCCCCTTCCCAGGAATTCTTATCATATTTTATCTTTATATCATATCTGTAACATCATCAGGATGATGATGATGGTGATGGTGATGAAGAAAAACATTAGATATTGTCCTCCTAAATTCTGACTTCTTGGTGGCTTTGTTTGTCTTCCCAGACTAGTTAGGTATGTCCTCAATAGATTAAACACATCTAAGCTCATATTTATATTTGCACTAATGAATAGATTGATGAATAGGAAGGACATATTGAAATACTGTCTTATGTTAATTATGATTTTTATGAAGCTATTTTTTCTTAAATTCAAATTTCCTAGTGTTTAATAGTAGAAGTATCTTTTTCTTTTAATATTTAAGAAGACTTAACAGTTCGGGTATACTCTTTCTTTTCAGGCACTTTAGAACTCAACTTGTTATAAATCTTAATGAGTTTTTAAAAGTTTCCTATTTGACAGGGGACTAAATAAAAGAACAATGCCAGACCTTGCTGATAAGGGTAGGGACAGAACTGGATGTTTGAAAACTAGATATTAATTTTCGGAGTTCAAAACACCACTTACAAAATAATTTGTATTTGCAAAGTTGTTCCTTATTTTTGCCTGCAAATGTGGATATCTGACTTTAATATTTTTTTTGACTTTAGAACTATATTGTTTCTGTAATTTTGTTTGAATTCATTTTCAGACAACTCTTTCTGTGGTAAATGTGGGAACCTCCATGCTTGTCTTAAAGTTTCTTTCCTAAACTGTGACTTGCAGAGAATTGTGTTTGTTTGAATTCATTTTCAGACAACTCTTTCTGTGGTAAATGTGGGAACCTCCATGCTTGTCTTGAGGTTTCTTTCCTAAACTATGACTTGCAGAGAATTGTGTTCAGAAAGGCTTCATTTTCCCTATGACAAAAGATCCCTCTTTTATTATTATTCATTTTTGTATTTCCAGGAATAATAAAAGGTTTAAAAAGCACAATTTTTCAAGCAAAATAATATGAAAGAAAACTTTCAATTACTTAACAAGAAGACATATTTTATAATAGGAATTGAGCCAGGATCATCTTCATCCAGAGGAGCAAAAACTTTCCTCAAATAGATATTCCATACACAAAAATGATTCAACTAATGTATTGGTATATGCACCCATTGGCTGTTGGAAAGAGGGAATTGTGTTGAATAGTTGGAGCATACCTTTGAAGGAAGTCCTGCATGTTTGGTGGGTTATTTGATACCAGAATAGAACAAAACTAATAATTTTTTGTTCAAACACATTTCCTACCACTCCTGCATTCTAAAGCTATTGAGACTTAAGAAATGATACAGAGGCATCTTTAGTTAAATAATAGATAAGAGGGTTCACAATGAACCCAAGCAGTTAATCTGAAAATGTCATTAGAACCACTATAATAAAATAGCTTGGTTATCAACTCAAAGGCAGCACCAGTTCCTTTGCACTGTGGATTGGCCTAGCAATAGATAAGAAGAGATGTATTAGAAGAGAAGAGAGAATAGACAAAATAATGTAGAGACAGAAACACATAAAATGTATGGGATAAAACATCTTAAAGTCAGAACTTGAAGTTACTTTTAATATACTCGTATTTAACATGAATGCCTTCAAACTTTGGAGAGTTCATTCCTTTTCTGAATTGGTGATTTTAGAAAATCAAACCACAATTGCTATTTTTAAATTATTCTACATTGAATTTGCTCTTTGCTTACTTCCCCAATGCTGAGAACACTAGTTATTCAATGAGTGTTTTATTTATTTCACAGCTGATATATAAAACCTGTTTGAACTGATGAGCAAATATAATCTATGTGACTTTTGTGTAATGATATTTATCTATCTATGTGTAGTTATATATGTAAATGTGAATATAATTACATATAAACTATGACATTTCAATAATTTCCCAAGGTGTCTTCTAAATATTAGTGGCTCTGTATATTTGCAAGTGTTTTACTAAAAATAAGCCTGTATTCTAAAATCATTTGTGAGAAAATAAATTATTATTCTTTTTTTCTGTGATAGTTTTCTGAGCCTTTTATTGGCTCTTTAAAAAGATTATAATTCTCAAATGTGTTGGGCTATGCAATCTTTTTTGTTTGTGGCTTATTAGACTTGAGAAACAACAAAGTAGCTAATAAGAACCTAATCATGTACATGATAAGTGTGAGTAAATTTGTGGAACCAATTTGGTCTGGGGATACAATGAGCTTAGCTAAAAAGCTATATTTCCCCATAGTCCTTACGGTTATAGATAAAGTTCTTATTACATGAGTCCCGTAAGCAGAAGACTCTTTCATAATTTTTTGGGAAGTTTGCTTCCCTGACGTAAGAATGATTGTCTTATCACTGTTGCAAACTTTCCTTTCTTGCCTGTAATGTGTACACGATGCTGGAGGAGGATTGGCCTCTTTGCTAACAAGAGACAAACATGAAGACAAGACAAAAAACAAAGACTATGAATGGTGGAGGTTAGGGATTGAGGAAGCCAAATTCCCAGGGTCAACTTTGAGCAATCATCTTCGTCTAGCCTTCTTGCCACTGGACATACTGCTGCATGAAAAAAGTAAACTCTTTTCTACTATGAGGTTTCTTTTACACACAGCTGAATGAGTTCCCAACAAACTGCTTAAATGGGGTGAGGTTATGGATATAGTCACTTTCTTTTTCTTATTATTCCAGATATAATTTTAGGAACAGAGCAACTTAATGAGCAATATTCAGAATGAAAAATGATTGTGTTTTAACTGAAAACTACAACTTGCTTTGTTCTTGGTATTATAATTCTATCTTTTATTTTTTTTTTTTCAAAGATGACTCCTAAGGGGATCTTAACCCTTGACTTGGTGGTGTCAGCACCACGCTCTCCGAAGTGAGCCATGGGCCGGCCCGTACAATTTTATCTTTAATTTGAGTGCTATGTACTGCATAACACTATTGTGGTGTCAACAGTTGCTATTATTATTTATTAATGAACCAAACCAGCAATCATAACCTCTGCCATTTATTAATCACTTACACAGTGCTCAGCAATGCACTCTGCATAACAAATCTTATCCAAGATTAATATACCTCCCAAGTGGTTTATTCATACCATTCAGAGAAGAGGAAATCAAAACTTACAGAGTTCTATAACTTACTCAGATTTTTATTTCTGTCTATAATGTACTAATAGGTGTGAGACCTAAGCTCTTACTGAGAGCAACAAGAAGAGCTTGAAAAATGCAAAACCTATCTGTTTAAAGGCATTGAGGCAATTGAGGGATTGAGGGAACAAGACCCAGAGAGGAGGAAATATATTTCAGTGAGACCTTCATTACCTCTGTTTTCTCCAATCCTTTTTCTGTAGTGCTTTTGCTAATCTATGGCTTGAAGATAAAATCTGAACAGAGAGGTACAGTCGACAGTCAACCACAAGCTCAGTGGACTAGGAAGACAAATACTGGAGTAACAGTTACCAAGCTGTCAGTATTTGGGAGGCCAATACCCCAGAAGAAAAATAAAATATGCAGTATTAAGCCTCAGTATTCTGTGTGTAATTTGCCTTGAGGCATTTATTCACCTCCTATGCATGCATGGACTCAATGAAGAGAAACTAAGAAGAACATAGAAAAGAAGAAAAACGAATAAGAATCTGGCAGTCACATAGCACTAGGAAGTCAACAATTAGAGTTCAGAGATTAATAAGGACGTGACTGGTTAGTACTGCACACGTTCAGTGGAAATGCCAGAAGAGTTCCATCTAGATGAAAAGCAAACAAAAAAATAGGTCAGCCTCAAAAGAATCAGGTGATTTGCCCAAGAGTTTCTGCCTGCCAGCAATTCAATGAAAATAATTGATACTACTAGAAAATAGGAACAAATGATTGAATATGGAGAGAAAAATTAAGTAATAGAACAGTCACCCAGGTTATCTTGATATTGGAATTATCAGATGCAGACATTGAAACAATTACAGTTAATACATGCAGAAGGATACTGAGAGAATAAAATACTAAAAATTTTAACAAAGAACTAGAATTAAAAATATTTGTGTGTGTGTAACGTGAAAAGCCTAGAGCTGAAAGTTTTGAAAGACATTGAAACAATTACAGTTAATACATGCAGAAGGATACTGAGAGAATAAAATACTAAAACTTTTAACAAAGAACTAGAATTAAAAATATTTGTGTGTGTGTAACGTGAAAAGCCTAGAGCTGAAAGTTTTGACAACTGCAATAAAGAATTCAATAGTTAGGTGTAAGAGAAAACTGACACTGCAGAAGAGAGGACTACTGTCTAATCTTCTTTTAAAGACATCTATTGAATTAAGTAGGGAATATCCATCTTGAAGAAAAGAGAAAATATAGTGAGACCTACATGTAATCAGTGTCCTAGAATAATAGGCACAAAGTTCAAAGAGATATTGACCAATAGTTTTTCAAATCTGACAAAAGATACAATATCATTGATTGAAGAATATAAGAATCCCAAATGCAAAGAAAATCTAATCACTTCATACTAACCTGCTTTAAAACAAACACAGAGACAAAAATCTTTAAAAAGAACCTGAGGGAAGGACATTTTGCCTTCAGAGAAACCAAAGTGAAAGGATAGCTGACCCATCTTCTTTACATAATCATCAGATATACAACAAAAATAACAGCGTAGTAGAAGGGGGATGGTGTTTTAAATATCTGCTGGAATATGTATGTATGCATGTATATTTGTCCTGAAAGACACATGTAGCAGATTCAGACTGCTGAAAATCAAATGCAGAATTTCATCCCGTGACTGGCTGAATTACAAGGCAAGCTGAGCTCCCAGACTTCCAGGGTATCTTCTGTTAAAGAGAGAATCTTGACTGGGAAAGAATGGAATCCTGTAAATTGGGACGGGGATGTGCGGGGTGACCCAGATAAAGCTGGGGCATTGAGTTCTTAAATTCTGATGAGTCTATTTTGTCAATGGAAGGGCAGTATTTCCCATTAATACTACTTATTTTTTTTCCTTTTCTTGTCCTTTCTTTTCTTACTTTTCTTCCTTCACAGTCCTATCCTTCTCTTCTCCCCATTCTCTTCTTCCTTCTTTCTACTTTTTCTCATTATTAGTGCAGCTAATATTTATGGAATCTTTTCATGTTCTAGGCGTTAGAGTGTCTTACGTATTGCATAAGTCGCTCTCTTTCTTTTATTAGCCATATCTCCTTCTTTACTAGGACTTTCGCATTCCACTTTCAAAGTACCTTGTCGCTTTTACTTTCAGTTTCACCTGGAGGTACCCACCCCGCCAACATTCACATGTATCATTTTACTAATAAACTCTTTAGGAGATACCATGCATCACTATATGTATTGCTATTCAAATTTAATTTTTTGTTTAACCATCATTTTTGCATGCCTCTTTTAATGTTTTCTTTATTTTATATTGATAGTCAATGCTGTTATACCCTATTATGTGCTTGTTTAAAATCTTAAATATAACTTAATGGCCAGTATATTTGTTATGGAGAAGTTTATTATACTCTATTAAAAGAGCATTATAATTTTTATATAAGTACAGATTTTTGCATATTTAATTTTATTAAGTTAGGAAATCTGTGCAGATGAGAGAAAGGGAAGAGGATGTGCATTTGATAAACATTTTATAAGGGAGGTGAAGTTCTGTGTGACGTGTGAGAGACCATGGAGTGACATGAAGTGCCATCTGTGTAGCATAACTCCAAAGAGCACCATTTATGTTTGTCGATAGTAGTATTTATGACTTGTGTGCTGCTATGAGCCCATGGAAATTTATTTTATTTTTTCTTTATCTGACCATTTTCATTTTTTCTCTTAGTATTAATGTTTCATTTAGATACAATTTGCAAACAATAAAATACATCTGTTTTAAGTGTACATTTTGATCAGTTTTGATAAATATGTATAAGTATGTAACCACCACTACATCATGATATGGATTGGTTTCCTCACCTTAAACAGTGGCCTTTTCAGTCAACAGCTCTGACCCCACCCCCATCTTCAGCAAATCATTGATTTGCTTTCTGACAGTATATGGCCATTGAACAAACAAACAAAAAAAAGAAATCATATTGAGCAAAAGCCATAAATGTTTTGCTTTTAGGAAGAGGCAAAACAATGCTAAATGACTCTTATATCTGAGATATTAGTCATATACATACAGTAAAATTCTGAAAACACTATGTCAGATGACATAATAAGATGTCATGACACATGCAAACAAAGAAAATGAGTGAAGACATGAACCTCATTTGGATTTATTTATCTCATTTTCTATTTTCTTTTCTTGCTCTGTCTTCTTCTCTCCTGTTCACTCTTGGTCTCCTCACTATCTAAAGAGACCCCTTTTTTTTTCTGAGAGGATATTGAGGGAGGCTGTGAATCAAGTCTAATTACAGTAATAAAACTTATGATGGGATCAGACTGGTCAATGCATGAGTTTTTATTGTAAGCAATTCTGTGAACTTGTTCCTTTTTTTAAAATATCTGGTCCTCATGCAATATAATGAATTTATTTAGTGGTGAATAAAAAATCTAAACTTCTATGAGTTTATTCCGTTAGTTTTTGTTACTTTTAGATATAGTTTAGTTGTTTCAAGTCACACATTTTCGCTTAGGCAGAAGTGCTCAGTAATAGTGATGAAAACAGAATGCTTCTCATTCAGACAAAGGGCACTCTTTTGGAATACTGTTCCTGCTGAAGAGTCAGTATTCTACAATACATTTTCCTTGGTACTGTTCATCTGTTTATCCATTCTTATACCATTATTTTCTATGCTTATATTTTAACATAAAACACTAGCAATGCATGGCCAAATAAGCCATCTTGTTACTAGTGCATGATCTAATAATGGTAAGTATTTAGATTAGACCATTTTTATATATCTGTGCATGATGCTTACATTTACAATGCAGAAACGTCTGTTCTGGGCACTTCACATTCATTCTGTGTCTCCTCACGATCATCCGGTAGGTTCAGTATTGCCATCTCCCTTTCACAGATGAGAAAAGGAGGCAAACCCACAGTATACAAATTGCCCACATTAACATATATTCAGACCTGTTTCTGTACAACTGTGATATCCACATTCTTTCCACCATAGCTAATCATACCCACACATATCAGAACAATGAATTACATGATGTAACTCCAAGCACTCCAAGTAGTTTTTATCTTATTACATGAACAGTAGACAATATAAAAAATAACACATGGGATTCATATTAGTAATGTGAGTAAAAAGGCAACAAGATAATATAAATGATAAGATACTACTTAATGCCTGTTTTTCATTAATACTTTGATTTTTTAAATCTGCACAAAAAAAAAGCATGTTGCTTCCTCTAACTGAGAACTTCCAGAAGACTCATAAACAAATAATGTGGAAGGAATGCAAAGTAATATCTGTGCTGTAATGGTGCATTATGTTTAGAAAATAAATGCATTATTTGACTTGCCAATGTTGTCAGGAGCAGCATTCCTGGGATAAGTAATTATTCAAATGACTATTTTCCTACTGAAAGGTTTTAACCTTATCTATTGTTTTCATCATCAGGACAAAATGGACCATTGCCTTAGCAACATGTTTTCCCAAGCATTTTAAGTTATATTTTTATAATAAAATAATCTGTTCTTGCTCTGGGTTAAAGGTGTCCACCAAAAGTTTATGTATTGGAAACTTGATCTCCATCATCCCCATTGTAAAAGTATTAAAAGGCTGAGAAATCCAATTACAGTATTTGAAAGGTGGGCCTTCAAGAGGTGGTTGGATCTAAGGACCTTGCTCTAGGGAATTTATTGATGATTCATTCATGGAGTAATGAGTTGACAGTTTAATGGGTAGTCATGGGTGTGGTTCTAAGGGTTTTAAAAGTATAGCAAATAAGCAGGTTAGCTCCCTTGCTCAGCCCATTCTCCACATGTGATACCATGCATTGTTATGGAGAGTCAGTACCCAGAAGAAGGCCCTCACCAGATGTGAGGACTTTGGACTTACCAGCCTACAAAACTGTAAGAAATAAATTTCATTTCTTTATACATTACCCAGTTTAGGTATTCTGTTATAAGCAAAAGAAATGAACTAATACAGTTCTAAAGAATATATATCATGATTAATTTTATCACATCTCTGTGTGTGTGTGTGTGTGTGTGTGTGTGTATGTAAAAAGTTTTACTGAAGCATAACACATATTTGGAAAAGTATGAACTTTTAAGTGAACAATCCAGTGAATTTTTACATTGAATACATCTCTGTAACTAAGTATAACACAAACAGGAAAGAAAATATTACCAATATTTAAGGGAATTATTTTGCACCTCTTAGTTATTAAGCCCAGTGTACCCTGAAGATAGTAGATTGACTTTTTTTTACCATAAATTAATTTTAATAATTTTTGAAGCCTGTATAATTAGGATCATACAAGAGATAATCTATGTGTATGACATCTTTTCAACACTGTGTTTGAGACTCACTCATTTTTCCATGTCTAGCAGTAGTTTGTTCACTCTCATTCATATATTTTATTTTATTATGTTAATATTCCAAAACATTTATCCAATTCACTGTTGATGGACATTTGAATAGTTTCTGGTTTTGGGCTATTGCAAAGAGAGCTGCTCTGAACAATCTAACGTGTTTCTTTTGATGTCATATGAGTATACTTTTTGAATATGAAACTAGGAGTGGAGTTGTCAGGTCATGGTTGTATTTTCAGCTTTAGTATGTACTGTCAGTTTTTGAAAGTGCTCATGCTAATTTGCTATCCTACCAGCAGTACATAAAAGTTTCACCTGTTCCACATTCTTTCAAAATCTTGAAATAACAAGCTCTATAAATTTGACTCAATATGATAAACATTTAGACATTTCCCTGATGAGAAATTATGTTGAGTACTCTCTTATATGGTACTAGCCATATGGATATCCTATTTTATGATGTTCCTGTACAAATATTTTTACCTTTATATGTTGGATTGACTATCATTTTTTATAAATTTTTAGAAGTTTTATTTATGAACTTACTGTAAATGTTATTCTTGCAATATAACTGACATAAATTAAGCTATACATATTTAAGGTATACAATTTGATAAGTTTTGACATATGTGTATGCTCATGAAACCATCATTACAATCAAAATAATGAACGAATCTGTCATCCACACAAGTCTCCTTGTGATCCTTTATAATCCCTCACACCAGCTCTGCCACCCCCTTCTTTCTGGTCCCCAGGCAACAACTGGTCTGCTTTCTGTCACTATACATAAGCTGGCATTTTAAGAATTTTATACACATGAAATCATTCAGTATCTACTCTTTTTGTTTAGCTTTTTTTTTTACTCAGTATACATTAGAGATTCACCTGTATTGCTGCATTTGTCAGTAGATCATTACTATATTGGGGAGTTATTGTTTTATGCGTATAGAGTTTCAGTTTTTTTTTTTTTTTTTTTTTTTTTTTTTTTTTTTTTTTTTTCT
>NW_007727869.1:156906-158347 GCF_000696425.1 Galeopterus variegatus | reverse complement strand
GGGATCCGAACCCTCAGGCGGGAGCGCCGCCGCGCTTCCCAAGCGGCGCACTATCCATTGCACCACCGGGCCGGCCCTAGAGTTTCAGTTTTGCAAGATGAAAAAGTTCTTAAAATTCATTGCACAACAATGTAATTATACTTAACACTGTAGAAAGATACATTAGAAATTAAGATGATAAATTTTATGTTATGCATTTTTTATCAAAATAGAAAATTAAAATAAATATTTTCAAAAAAACTTTTAAGTTTGAGCAACTGGTGAATTTTGCTAAAAGATAGAAGGCTAGAGGAAGGTAGGTTTGCAAGGACATGTAGAATCAATTGTTCTATTTTGGCTATGATTTAATTTAAAAGTGCCGGTTAAAGAGCTAAGAATAGAGATCAGTATACAGATGGAGGATTGCATTCGGGGCACAATTGAGAGGTCAAACTGCAGATATAAATTTGGTAGTCAACAAGATATAGATTCTATTTAAAGCCATAGAACTGGATGAGATCACCTACAGTGAAAGCATAAATGAAGAAGAGAAAGGGGTCCAGGACCAGTCAAGAAAAATTTCAAACCTAATATTCAGGCAGAGGAAGAGAAACTGGTAAATGAGCCTGGGATTCAAAGTCCTACATGGTATGAGAAACATTGGAAGAAGGTGGTATTGCTAAAGCCAAGAGAAGAAAATGTTTCGAGAAGGAATCAGTCAACAGTTGGAAGATCAAGTAGAATGAAGTCTGTTTTAATAGGCTGAGGGATATGGAAAATATAGGAAAGTGAAAATATGGATCTTTTGAGAAAAGATATCTTCTGTGAAAAGATATGGCTACAAGAGGGAGTATTGGGGCAGTTGGAGAGTTTTATCTTTAAATACATGGAAATATTAAAGCAGAATTTTACACTGATGTTTTAGAATGATTCAGTGCAGATGGAATAACTGATGCAAATGAGAATTAGCATGAGAAAGTCCCCAGAGCATCTAAAAGAAATCATGGGTGAAGTTCAAAGGTGTTTGGTGGATCATTGGGGTGTGTTGAGATAATTGAGTGCTCCTATGCAAGGACAATTATTATTCTCAGTGAAGTTTAAGACACTTCTAGCCCTTGCAATTAGGGAACTTCTCTGCAGAAGTGCATGCTTATTTGATATTCATGGTCAGGAATTTAAAATAGTTACAGTCATCAGAATTTTCAATTTTTCTCCAGGGACATTCAAGGTGCTTCTATGAGACATTGAGTGTTCAGAATTTTAGTGTAAACACTCTTGGAGTTTGCATTTAACACATATCACACTAATGGAAAATTATGTTTAAGAAACCTATGTAGTAACATGAAAAAATAATTATGCTCTGGAGTTAAATAACACAAATGAACATTTTATATATGTACCTATATAAAATGTGTGTGTGTGTGTGTGTGTATATATATATATATATATATATATATATATA
>NW_007727869.1:154436-156095 GCF_000696425.1 Galeopterus variegatus | reverse complement strand
TCACTCTCTCCCACAAATCAACCAAATTTACAAATATAAAAATGTAACATCAACCAAACCAGGGCTGCTGGAGCTCAGGGGAAGAGGAGGAGAGACCTATGGAGTTCATGAAGATGGGAGAAACTACGATGAGAGAAAGAAAAAGCTGCTCTGAGCATCTTAGGTCGCGGCTGCATTAAGGCTCGAGCTGCTGAGCGCGTGGAGCAGGAGCCGGCAGAAGCTGCAGCTGTGCCCTTTAGATGGAGTTATTAGGAGGCAGCAAGAGAGAAGAGGGCCTTGGCAGCCCCCAGGATAACAAGAACACTAATAGGGTTCCCATGGACCCACACAGGTATGAGGAGCCAGAACAACCAGAAAAAGGGAGCCACTCAGAGGCTGATGAGTGATTTCAAGGGACAGCACTGGGCTGGTCCCTTGGGAAGTGTTTGGAGCATGGGCAATGGGGGAGATGTGCCCACCAGGGGAACACTGGGACACAGCAAGGACAGAAAACCTGCCCCCAAATCAGCACAGGACCACTCAGAGGAGACTGGTCAGGAATGCAGAACTGCATAGGGTGCAGTTTGATGAAAAAAACTCAGGCCCTGACAGAGATTCTACAGAACACAGATCCACCAGGTTTCTGGAGAGCCAGAAGTACCTATAAGGTCAACCATTAAACCCTGAGCTGCACAAAAAAACTTCCCTAGGGAAACAGAAGCAAAGTGGCAATTTAAACAACCACACAGCTCAAGTACTTGTTCCCACAGGAAGTTCCCCCATGTTAGAAGCAAAAGACAAAAAAGTAGTTCCTGCCCAGGCACATCACCAGTACCTTGGGGTCTGACTGAGAACTGGAGGTTTGGCTCTGGGGACCAGACCCCACTCCCACTTCCAGGCAAACTGTACCAGTGCCTTGGGGCCAGCCTGGGGACCTGAAGCATGGAGAAGGGGACTGGCCCCCCTTCCCACAACCAGGCACACCACGCCAGCACCTTGGGGCCTGCCCAGGGACCCGAGGCAAGGAGAAGGGGACTGGACCTCTCTCCCGCAACCAGGGACACTGAGCCAGTGCGTTGGGGCTCACCCAGGGACCTGGGATATGGAGTTGAGGACCAAACCACCCTCCCACAACCAGGCACAACATGCCAGCACCTTGGAGCCCACACAGGGACCTGGGGCAAGGAGAAGGGGAATGGTCCTCTTTCCCACAACCAGGCACACCACGCAAGTGCTTCAGGTCCCACCTGGGGAACCAAGGCATGGAGAAGGGGACTGAACCTCTATCAAACAACTAGGCACACCCTGCCAGTCCCTTGGGGCCCACCCAGGGACCAGAGGCATGGAGAAGAGGACCAAACACACCCCGCAACCAGGCATACCACCAGTGCCAAGAAGCATGCCCAAAACAGCACCTCCACGTGGGTGGCCCACTACAGCCACCACGGTAACCATGGCTGCTGCAAAAGCGGCTAGAAGCCACAGCCACCACACAGATGGTCCACCAACCACTGGAGTGCATTCACATAAGAAGAGTCACCAGAAGAGACAAAGAAAAGAAGAGGATGTCCCTTTCCACAAAACCCACTTCAGAGTGACAGAAGAAGCATCTGCTCTATGATAATATTGGGGGACGTGATCACATCCCTCAGCATTGGACAGATCATCTAGGCAACAAGT
>NW_007727869.1:149008-154412 GCF_000696425.1 Galeopterus variegatus | reverse complement strand
ACAGCCACCACGGTAACCATGGCTGCTGCAAAAGCGGCTAGAAGCCACAGCCACCACGCAGATGGTCCACCAACCACTGGAGTGCATTCACATAAGAAGAGTAACCAGAAGAGACAAAGAAAAGAAGAGGATGTCCCTTTCCACAAAACCCACTTCAGAGTGACAGAAGAAGCATCTGCTCTGCCACTGGAGTGCATTCACATAAGAAGAGTCACCAGAAGAGACAAAGAAAAGAAGAGGATGTCCCTTTCCACAAAACCCACTTCAGAGTGACAGAAGAAGCATCTGCTCTAACCCATTTCAGAGTGACAGAAGAAGCATATGCTCTATGATAATATTGGGGGACGTGATCACATCCCTCAGCATTGGACAGATCATCTAGGCAACAAGTTTACAGAGTAACCATTATTCTTTCATAAGGAGAGAAGAAATCTAGGGTAATTAGATGGGGGAGTGGGAGGGAATGGGGGAAGGGGAGAGGTTGGACAAGGGGCATAAAGAATAATTATAATTTGTAACAATATATATGCTAGTAGTATTGATTTAATCAACATATCTCAATGTTCAACCCCCAAAATATGCATGTGTATAATCAATTTTGATTCAATAAATAAAATAAATTTTTAAAAAATGTCAGTGGGAATACTTGCAAAGAAACTTAAAATGAGTAGAACACAAAACAGCTCTAAGTCATTTAACTAATATGACATCTTAGGAGTATTTCCTTTTTTCTACATTATTTTCTTTTAAATTTATTCATCTTAGGGGAATGTTAATAAACTTTAATGATACGTTGATTTTCTCATACAAGCAAATCATGTAATAGTTGAAGTATTCCACTCCTTATCTGATCGATACATTAATAGGACTATTAATACATATGTAGATACATATAGGACTGAAAATAATATGTGTTTTAAAACAGTAAAAAAAATTTACAATCCTATCTTAAAATATTAAGATTAAGAATTTTAGAATCACTTTTAAATGGTTAGTCCAATATTATTAGAGTGTTCTAATTTTTTAATGAATAGACAAATATATTTTGTAATAAAGACAAAAATTCTGGCATTTTGCTATTATCTATTTTGATATTGATAGATAAAATAGATTGTTTTATCAATTAATTTACACCATGCTTACTGACACTCATATTCTTCAAACAAATTTGTATCTTGGGCTCATTTTTTACATTGAAAATTATCTGAAGAAAGTGAGGATACTTATTTACCACTCTATTCCCAGAACTTAACAAAAGGCCTGTCATTCCTATGCTCGATAGGAATTTTGTTTTAAAAAAGTATTTAATATAAGTAAATATAAAATCATAAAGAATTATCTTTTTGAATTTCATTTGCAAATAATTTCCAAAATCATTAGGCCTACAAAGAGATCTTTATGTTAACTCGGTGGATCACAGATGCAAACACATAACAACAATTCTCTAAATGTTTATTCCTATTTCAAATCAGTAGGCTAAATCACACAGATTTCTTTTTTTAATCTTAAATGTATTGTTTTAGAAGAAAGGGTTTTTTAGCATAGTTGACAACATAAGATTCTCCAGTTAAGAATTTTGTCGAGTCTAATCTTTTGAGCCTTAGTTTCTCATGAGTAAAATGAAAAATTGTTTTCCCCCTTCACCATTCTGACAAGAGTATTAAATAAGAAAATGTTAGTGGAAAACTTTATACAGGCAAAATTTTATTAAATTATATAATAATGAGATAATAGGTGACTGATACTAACCTTAAGAAAACAATATGTAGGGCTTTTTTCCCCACACCCTAACTCTTCTAAGTAACATGATGAAAAGATTAAAGTTATCTGTTTTTTTTAGAAGACTGGTATATATCAATCATCAGTGGACTTAACTATAATGAAAATCTTTAAATGGCACTGATACATAAATATAAATTAAAAATGTTCATCTTTTAAGATGGGGGGTCATTTTTAATTTAAGGATTTTATTTTTAAAAGATCAGCAATACATAGAATTTTACACTTATATAGTATCTAAAATTTGTACTTGCTTTTAGGAGAGTTAAATTGTCATAATTTGTAATTCTTAGAGATTAATACAATCATAATTTGTATATTCATAAAATTGTTTTGTTATTCTTTAATTTGTTTATATAATGAAAAATCAAATACCAGATGTAAAAGTGGAAAAAAAAAACTTTCTATGCAGTTAATTCACATTTTTCAAATAGTGGCACTGCTGATAACTGTTTACCAGCCTTTATACACATGGGAAGCAAGGCAAAGATTACATCCTCATGTAGTTATAAGATCGACATATTGCTTAGATCATTTTAAAGAGTAATACAGATCGAGACTGTGTTTTTCACTGAGACTTAATTTTTGATCTAGTATTCACATTCTCTTGGTAACAAGAATGTGCCACTCACAGTTATAATCAGTTAATGCTACCATCAAAATTGAATGTCTAAAAATCAGAAAAAAGTTCAGGCTGTATGACCCCTTCATTGCTTTCATAAAAATTAAAGGATGTGATTGTATCTGGGCCCCTTTGAAGGTTTGGGCAAAAGAACAGTGGAATATTTAATGAGACTTAGAAATCCAGCACAGTTGGTCTCAGACTCTGGGGTATGTTGTAGTCATTATTGATGTGGCTTCTGTGCAAAGCAGAGAGATAGCATGGTATTTGTCTTTAATCAAATAATGAATGAAAGAGACTATACAATACTGTTATCTCATTAACACAGAAATAATAGCTTAAATATTGCTAAATTTTAAAATAAAGATATACAGGTGCTAAATAAGTTTATTTATCAGACAATGTCATCTTGATTTAAATCCTGTATATGTATTTTTTTTAAGTCTTAGACCACACTTTCAGAACCTGGAAGTGTTGACATAATAGTAGAGTCGACACCAATAATTCATACTTTCTTTAAATATACTAATCTCAGCATTGAACAGAGAAAAACAAACAGCTTGTATTGAAAGTAGAAATGCAACTAGCCTGTTTGAAGAAAGTCCACTGGGATAACAGTGACTAGATTCAACATGCAAGTGCCATCATGATGAATGTTTACAACACTTTTTTGAGAGCCAATTATACTGTTTTTTTTGTGCAGGGACTGGAGATTAGCCAGATCAGTTGTATGCACAAAGCTGCTTTGGATCTGTCTTTTCAAACAAGAGCTGCAGAAAACGCTATAGCAAGGTTTATCCTACTCTGGTAAGAGAAGCTTTCTTTTTCTTTGCTATGGTGAGAGCTTGATAAGAAATGTTTTTAAACCAAAATGTGGTCAGGGAGAGGAGAAGTTGTTCTATGTTACAAGTCATAAAATGTTTTTTTCTTTGAGATATTTTTTCCATAGTGTTTTTTGCCTTTATGTTATAGCAAGATAAAACTGAAACACTAAGTCATATTGCACATGTTAAATTTGTATTGGAGGTAGGGGAGTCTTAAACTACTCTTCTGTTGAATGAAATGCAGGGTTATTTTATGTTTCATACTGTAGATATCCTGGTCAGGACAAAGGGAAAAAACGATTGGTATTCTGATACCATGCCTGAGAGTGAATCCATATGTTTAAGTTTTCCCCTGACCAATGCTGTTATTAAAACCCAGCAGTACACAACCACCAAATGTGGCCTTTGGATTTACTTGCAGACATTTTTGACCACTCTAACTTGTTTTTATTTTTAAAAATTTGAAAAGCTGGAAATAATAACTTTAAGTGAGTTTGTTTAGATATGGCTTTGCCACTTTAGCTCTAAATAATATAACTGTACATACATATACAAAGTATAAGTTTCTGTTCACGTAAATTTTTGGCCCTGTAATATGCTTCGATATCTGCATGAAAATCTCGACCCTGTTATAAACTCTACCTGAATTCATATCTGTCTAAAATGAAAAGAAACAATTGAGAATATACACATATATACAAATATATGCACGTGCGTGTGTTTATACACATACAGGTATAAGTATATACAAATATTTGACACTTGCATAATTAATTTTTTGTAATAAATTTACACATAGCAACATAATCTCTAGGAAATTCATAGTTTTTAGTTTATATTTATATAACTTTTTATTTTCTTAGTAAATATTAGTTCAGAAAACAATGGTATAAATATCAAAAAGATTTTATGACCAAAGAGCTGCATTTGAAGGTAACTTTTTAAAAGTAATCATATTAATGCAGTTTTTATTCTTTTTTGTTGCTCAATTACATTCATGATTTAAGTCATATGTCCATGAGATTTGAATATAACTCTTTTCAGGGGTTTGCCCCAGAGTAGCATTTTCAGCTTCAAAGGTGTAAGTAGCCTGTCTGCTAGGTTACTCATAAATATTCATGTTCATTTGATCATTTCAACAAGTATTCATTGACTATTTAATACCTTGCTAAATTCTTCAAGGAGAGGAAATATGCAACTTATAAAAGAAGTAGAATATGTAATATCTGTACAGATTAAATGAGAATTTAACAAGTATGTTTGCAAATAACTCATTTATTGTGAGAGTTTGGCTGAAGACAAATAGCTAAGAGTGCAAAGAATCAGGGAGAGTCAGCGATGACAATGAATGTAATGAGAATAAACTTTTCAGGTTTAAAAAATAATTCTACCTTTAGTGCATCAGCTCACAAAACTCTAGCAATGCTGTTTTTCCCTTGCTCTGCCCTCATTTAAATTATACATGCATTTAATACATCCTATTTTAAGTACTTCAGCTCTGTATATTGCACTGAAAGAAACACAAAGACAGTGGAGGAAAACAAAACAAAAAAATATGTTAACGTTAGTCCATGCAGTAAAAAATAAATAAGTAAATAAATAATAAATAATAAATATTTGCTTTAACATTCTGTGATATCTGCCTTCTCAAATGCTATTTGTTGCTATAGGCACATGCAGCAGGCGAGGACAATAAAAATGCTCAGTTCCCTTCGTTTCTGCCTTTTCCACTTTTGAAGTGAATCTCAGATGAAAAAATATCCTTTTGGGGAAGAAACACTTTTAACGGTATATGTATATTTTTCTTTTCATCAGTACCTCTGCCTTTAGAAACTACAGTTTCTAAAGGCACACACACACACACACACACACCATATTGTATTTCAGAGGATAGGAAAGAGAAGCAACTACAGCACCTCAACCCCCTGGTAAGTGTGGCACAGCAGTGTCTCCCAGAATTTCCTACTTTAATACTTTTACTTTTGCTATTCATCCTGAGAACACTGCTTTTTCTAGCACCTCAACCCCCTGGTAAGTGTGGCACAGCAGTGTCTCCCAGAATTTCCTACTTTAATACCTTTACTTTTGCTATTCATCCTGAGAACACTGCTTTTTCTAGTCTCATGTCCAGGTTTTTCCTGTCCTTTATGGCTCAAAGTAGAGGTCAGTTTATACCATA
>NW_007727869.1:132988-148909 GCF_000696425.1 Galeopterus variegatus | reverse complement strand
GGCACACACACACACACACACACACACACACACACACACACACACACACACCATATTGTATTTCAGAGGATAGGAAAGAGAAGCAACTACAGCACCTCAACCCCCTGGTAAGTGTGGCACAGCAGTGTCTCCCAGAATTTCCTACTTTAATACTTTTACTTTTGCTATTCATCCTGAGAACACTGCTTTTTCTATAGTCTCATGTCCAGGTTTTTCCTGTCCTTTATGGCTCAAAGTAGAGGTCAGTTTATACCATAATATCTTCCCATCAAGCCTCATACCTGCTCCAGGTAAAAACATCTCTTCCATTTTGGAAACGTCTTATCATTTTATCATTTGAGAAAAGACTAAAGTTTATGAACAGCATGCAAATTCATTACTTCCTAATCAAAAAACAACACAACAGCTTGTCACACCTGCTCTCCTTCCTGACATTGTTTGAGGAAGTCTAATTTTTAGAAAGATGCTTTTGAAAAAAAGTATTTTTTCATTACTCTTCAAATTTTCCTTGCCTTCCTTGTAACCCGGCTGTGTGTGTGTGTGTGTGTGTGTGTGTGTGTGTGTGTGTGTATGTATATATATATATATATTTGACAATGTTGCCACCCATCTCATTGAGAAAATAGAAATCATCTGATGGGTTCCCCCATGTTCTTTTGCCTCTAAATCAACAAAGCTTGCTTCAATCTGTAGTCTTCTCACTCTTATTTCCTCCATTTCCTCTACTTCTGACTTCTCAGGTATCCCCCACTGCTTGTTAAATCTTCTTTACCCATAATCTATAGTTCTATTTTCTCCATGAAGCCCTTCCCATTAGAAGTCCCTCTGTGTTAACTAAACATACCTACCAACCCATGGCTGGGACTGCACGTTCCCCTCTAGATGCCATCTATATAAATGCGAGTCAACACAAACTTCTTACAGGGTTTTTTCCAGATACCATTTTGATGGCCTTACTTCTAATTTTCTCCAAATTTGCCCTATCCTCATGACTTTCCCAAACTTTCTAAGGTGGCAACTTGACTTTCTTGTTGCTGATTCCACTGGACACTTTTCAGTTCTCATATTTGTTTCCCATCAGTACTAAAGAGCTGATTATTCAATCTTTTTTGATACATTTTTTTCATTTACTTCCCTGCCACTCTCGTAATTTTGTTTGTTTATTTTCTTATTTCTTTGGTAGCTTCTTTTTCTACCCCTTCTCTTCTAGTGAACTACACATTTAAGAGTTCTCTAAGATACACCATGAGCCTAATATTCTTCTCCTTCTCTCTCTCTTTCTCTCTCTCTCTCTCTCTCTCTCTCTCTCCATGGTCTTTGTTACTATAACTGTTTAAAATATTAGTATTCTTCTAAGGAAACCCTAATGTTTACCAACAGTTGAGCTCATCCATTGTCACAGTATGGATATACTTAACAAGCATATTAGATTTAGGGTAAGCCAATAAAAACACCCTCTCCCCTGAATACTATTTAATTAAGTTCAATCTACTATATTTCTATTTTGATGTGTTTCCATTTTACTATTGCATTTTACTTCCTTGTTTGATAAACTCACTATTTATTAAGATATTCAGAATGGAGAAAGGGAAAAGCATATAAAGATGGCCGAATAAACAGATTTTTTTACTAAGTTATTCCTGTATTTTAACAAAGTTAGTGATGAAGAATGAGGGGCAACATGTGGTAAAAGGTAAAAATGCTGTTGTAGTTATCTTGATGTTAAGGTCTGTGAGATCCAGGTAAAATTTACTAATGGACAGCTTTTAATCAAATTCAAAACTCTTACATCTATATCTAAGAAAGAGATATAGATGTAAGAGTTATACTTGTTAGGGTTTTGGGCTCACAAACAACAGGGAAAATAGGAAATTGTCTTGGCCATTTTGATAGAGAATACATTTTACAGTACAGTCCTCTCAAAAGCAAATATTTTTACTGAGGAATATAATAATTATAGTGAAACACTCCAGATAGTGTTTCAAAAATTGTCCAGGATAAAAACCTACAGAGAAATAAGATTGAAGGTAATAAAGAAATTATGGGAAATTATTGAGGAATAGTATGGCCTGCAGCTAATAAGACCAAATGCAATCTATCCTGAAACAAATAGTGAGAATTTCAGCATAAGTAATAAAAGATCAAGTAAGTAAATTTTCACCAGTTTCTGGTTAAAAGAGAGGAAGAGGAATGTATGAATAGAGGGCTAAATCTGTCTTTCACAGAAAATGAAGGGATTACATTATTTTAACTACCAATGATGAAAAGATTAGTATGCTTAAATGTTGTGTGTGTGTGTGTGTAACATGTACTTTGAGTTTAAGATGGTATTTATATCCATTAAAGACATTCTTCATATAGTTTTAGCTTGATATTTCTAGATGTACCACTTCTGCTGTTAACTCAAATGTGATAAATCCAGCAGAATTGCACACCTTATTTCTCTAAAATCCAGATTAAATTCTGACTTACAAAGCATTTTTTATACATTTATCCTAAATGGGATTAGCCTCATATTATACATTTTTAGCAGACAAATTTGTTGTTAAATGGGATCCACAGTTAGTTAAGAAGTTTGTTATGATATTAGCACTTTTATAGATTCAGAGGAACACTACTCGAGAAGATATAACATAACTTATTTCTGTTCAAATGAGGTAACTTGGATCATGGAGACCCAGAAAAATATTTAAATGTTTCTACAAATATCTCTGATACTAGGAGACACGGTCTGATTTTTCTATAACACTTATAACCCAACAAAGAGAGACATGGTCTCCCGACTTATATAAGTAGATTTGGTTATCTCTACATATTAATATTATATATATATATATATATATATATATATTGGAGAGAGGGACACTTGACATCAATCATAAAGAATTTAATAAGTCACTGAAGCTGAAAAAATAAAAATAGCACAAAAACCCACACTCATAGCTAGATCTCATTGCAAAATATTATCATGTTATTTAAATATATTTAGGCTTGGTAATTTGTTAACAAATTTAATATCACTGTATTATTTTTTCTAGTTTCCCAGTGCTTATCTCAGATTTTAGCCTTTTTCATCTGAATAAGCTATCTCAAGCCTAAGACTCTGTTTCTTCATCTGTAAAATATAGATATATTTCCACTATTAATATAAAGATATGTCAAGAAAATAACATGAATTCTCAGCAAACTAAGAATTGAAGGGAACTTCCTCAACTTAGTAAAAAAACATCTGCAATAATCCTACAGGAAACATCATACTTAGTGGTGGGAAACTAAAAGCTTTTCTGTTAGGATCAGGAACAAGGCAACAATGTCCCTTCTCACCACTCCTTTTTAACATTATACCTGAAGGCCTAGCTAATGCAATAATACAAGAAAATAAGATGAAAGTATACATATTGGGAAGTAAAAAGTAGAACTGTCTTTGTTTGAAGACAACATGATTGTCTATGTAGAAAATCTGAGAGAATTGGAAAACAAACAAAAACAAAAAAAACAAAAAACAACTCCTGCATCTAGTAAGCAATTATAGCAACATTTCATGATAGAAGGTTTATATAGAAATGTCAATCACTTCCCTATTTGTCAGGAAGGTACAAATGGAACTTGAAATTGAAAACACAATATATTTACATTAGCACCCCCAAAGTATAAAATACTTAGGTATGAGTCTAACAAAATATGTACAAGGTCTACATAAGGAAAACTACAAAACTCTGATGAAAGAAATCAATAAAGGTAAACAAATGTTCATGGATAGGATAACTCAATATTTGCAAACTTTCAGTTTGTCCTAGCTTGCTTTAAATTCAGTGAAATCTCAACCTAAATCCTAGCAAGTTATTTTGTGAATACTGACAAGTTGATTTTGCAGTTTATATGAAAAGGCAAGGACTCAAAATAGCCAACACAGTACTGAAGGAGAACAAAGTTGGAGGACTGACACTGCCCAAGTTCAGAACTTAATATAGAGCTACAATAATCAAAGCACTGTGGCATTGGTGAAAAAATAGACAAATAGATCAATGGAATAGAGTGGAGATCCGGAACCCAAACTCATACTAACATAATCAACTGATCTTTAATAAAGGAGCAAAGTCGATACAATGGAGAAAAGACAGGCTTTTGTACAAACGGTTCTCGAACAACTGGACATAAAATGCATAAAATGAATCTAGACATAGACCTTACATCCTTCACAAAAATTAACATGAAATGTGTGGATATACCACACTTTTCTCATCCAGTCATCTGATGATGGACATTTCGGTTGGTTCAAACTCTTGACTATGATAAATAGAGCTGCAGTAAACATGGGACTACAGCTATCTCTTTGACATGATGATTTCTATTCCTTTGGGTATATACCCAGCAGTGGAATTGCTGGATCATAAAGCATTCCTATCTATAGGTGTTTGAGGAAACTCCGTACCATTTTCCGTAATGGCTGTACCAATTTACAGTCCCACAAGCANTATATATATATATATATATATATATATTGGAGAGAGGGACACTTGACATCAATCATAAAGAATTTAATAAGTCACTGAAGCTGAAAAAATAAAAATAGCACAAAAACCCACACTCATAGCTAGATCTCATTGCAAAATATTATCATGTTATTTAAATATATTTAGGCTTGGTAATTTGTTAACAAATTTAATATCACTGTATTATTTTTTCTAGTTTCCCAGTGCTTATCTCAGATTTTAGCCTTTTTCATCTGAATAAGCTATCTCAAGCCTAAGACTCTGTTTCTTCATCTGTAAAATATAGATATATTTCCACTATTAATATAAAGATATGTCAAGAAAATAACATGAATTCTCAGCAAACTAAGAATTGAAGGGAACTTCCTCAACTTAGTAAAAAAACATCTGCAATAATCCTACAGGAAACATCATACTTAGTGGTGGGAAACTAAAAGCTTTTCTGTTAGGATCAGGAACAAGGCAACAATGTCCCTTCTCACCACTCCTTTTTAACATTATACCTGAAGGCCTAGCTAATGCAATAATACAAGAAAATAAGATGAAAGTATACATATTGGGAAGTAAAAAGTAGAACTGTCTTTGTTTGAAGACAACATGATTGTCTATGTAGAAAATCTGAGAGAATTGGAAAACAAACAAAAACAAAAAAAACAAAAAACAACTCCTGCATCTAGTAAGCAATTATAGCAACATTTCATGATAGAAGGTTTATATAGAAATGTCAATCACTTCCCTATTTGTCAGGAAGGTACAAATGGAACTTGAAATTGAAAACACAATATATTTACATTAGCACCCCCAAAGTATAAAATACTTAGGTATGAGTCTAACAAAATATGTACAAGGTCTACATAAGGAAAACTACAAAACTCTGATGAAAGAAATCAATAAAGGTAAACAAATGTTCATGGATAGGATAACTCAATATTTGCAAACTTTCAGTTTGTCCTAGCTTGCTTTAAATTCAGTGAAATCTCAACCTAAATCCTAGCAAGTTATTTTGTGAATACTGACAAGTTGATTTTGCAGTTTATATGAAAAGGCAAGGACTCAAAATAGCCAACACAGTACTGAAGGAGAACAAAGTTGGAGGACTGACACTGCCCAAGTTCAGAACTTAATATAGAGCTACAATAATCAAAGCACTGTGGCATTGGTGAAAAAATAGACAAATAGATCAATGGAATAGAGTGGAGATCCGGAACCCAAACTCATACTAACATAATCAACTGATCTTTAATAAAGGAGCAAAGTCGATACAATGGAGAAAAGACAGGCTTTTGTACAAACGGTTCTCGAACAACTGGACATAAAATGCATAAAATGAATCTAGACATAGACCTTACATCCTTCACAAAAATTAACATGAAATGTGTGGATATACCACACTTTTCTCATCCAGTCATCTGATGATGGACATTTCGGTTGGTTCAAACTCTTGACTATGATAAATAGAGTTGCAGTAAACATGGGACTACAGCTATCCCTTTGACATGATGATTTCTATTCCTTTGGGTATATACCCAGCAGTGGAATTGCTGGATCATAGGTTGGTTCAAACTCTTGACTATGATAAATAGAGCTGCAGTAAACATGGGACTACAGCTATCTCTTTGACATGATGATTTCTATTCCTTTGGGTATATACCCAGCAGTGGAATTGCTGGATCATAAAGCATTCCTATCTATAGGTGTTTGAGGAAACTCCGTACCATTTTCCGTAATGGCTGTACCAATTTACAGTCCCACAAGCAGAGAAGGAGGGTTCTCCTTTCTCTGCATCCTCGCCAGCATTTGTTATTCTCTCTTTCTGATGACACCCAGTCTAACTGGGAGAGATAATATCTCAATGTGGTTTTGATTGCATTTCCCTGATGCTGAGTGATGTTGAACATCTTTTCATTTGTCTGTTGGCCATTGATATATCTTCCTTTGAGAAATGCCTATTCAGCTCCTTTCCTGATTTTTTAATTGGGTTATTTATTCTTTTACTGCTAAGTCGTTGGAGTCCCTTATATATTTTGGACATTAATCGTTTGTCAGATGCACAGTTTGCAAATATTTTCTACCACTCTGTAGGCTGTCTTTTCACTCTGTTAATTGTCTTTTTTTCTTTGCTGTGCAGAAGCTTTTTAGTTTGATATAATCCCATGTGCACAATGAAAGACTACTCTGCTATAAAAAAGAATGAAATACTGCTATTCACAGCAACATGAAGGAACTTAGAAAAAATTATGTTAAGTGAAGTAAGCCAGGCATAGAAAGAGAAATACTGCATGTCCTTGCTTATAAGTAGAAGCTAAAAAAACCCAAATATATTTTTAAAAAGGAAAGACAGATACAATAGTCATACACTGAACTTTCAAAAAGAAAAGGGGAGGAACAGGGAGGTAAGACAGGAATTGGTAAAGGGGCAAGAATATTGATTACATTGTATAGTGCTGAATATGCTAATTATCCTAATTTGAACATCACACATTTCATACAGGTATTGATGTTCAATGCTGTACCTCACAGATATGTATAATCAACTATGTTCCAATTTTTTAAAAATAAATAACTTGAAATGGATCATGAACCTAAATGTAAAATGCAAAATTGTAAAACTCTGAGAAGATACCATAGGTGAAAACCTGGATGTCTTTAGGTATGGTGATGAATTCTTAGATACAGCACCAAAGGCACAGTGTATGAAATGAAGAGTTGATGAGCTGGACTTCATTAAAATTTAAAATTTCTGTTCTGTGAAACACAGTCAAGAGAATGAAAAGACAGGCCACAAACTGTGAGAAAATATTTGCAAAAGACATGTGATGAAGGACTGTTATGCAATGCAAAACGTACAAGGAACTCTTAAAATATAAGAGTTTTACAATAAGAAATGGGCCAAAGACATTAACAGACATCTCATCAAAGGAGATATAGAGATAACAAGTAAGCATATGAAAAGATGTTCCACATGATGTCACTAGGATACTGCAAATTAAAACAGCAATGAGATACCACTGCACACCTGTTAGGATGGCCAAAATCCAGAACACTGACAATGCCAAATGCTGGTGAGGATGCAGAGCCACAGGAACTCTCACTCATTGTTGGTGGGAATGCAAAAGGGCACAGCTGCTATGATAGACAGTTTGGTAATTTCTTATAAAACTAAACATNAATGCAAAAGGGCACAGCTGCTATGATAGACAGTTTGGTAATTTCTTATAAAACTAAACATACTCTTACCATATGATCCAGCAATCACACTCCTAGGTATTTACCCAAAATAACTGCTGAAATTTGGAATTAACCAAGATATACTTTATTAAGTGAATGGAAGAGTATACTGTGGTACATTTAAACAATGAAATATTATTCGGTGCTAAAAATAGATGAGCTATCAGGCCATGAAGAGATATAGAGGAAACTTAAATGTATATCACTAAGTGAAACAAGTCAATCTATAAAGACTACCTACCATATTATTCCTACCTTATAACATTATGGAAAAGGCAAAACCATGGAGATAAGTACAAATATCGATGGTTGCCAGGGGTTTAGAGGGAGATTAGAATGAATAGGCAGAGCACAGAGGATTTTTCAGGGTAGTGAAACTATGCTCTATGATACTATCATGGTGGATACATGTCGTTAAACACTTGTAAAAACCCATAGAATGTACAACACCAAGGGTGAACTCTAATGCAAAATATGGGCTCTGCTCTGGATGATAATTATGTGTCAAGGTAGGTTCATTAACTATAATTAATGTAGCACTCTGGAGTGAGATGTTGACCATGGGGAGGCTTTGCATGGAAGGGGCACCAGATATGTAAGAATTCTCTTTATTTTCTGTCCAATTTGCATGTGAACCTAAAACTGCTATTCAAAATGACATCTAAAAAATGAATAGGGGAGAAATATGAGATAGCAAATATAGAAGTCTTTGTAAATATAATCAATTTGCATGTGAACCTAAAACTGCTATTCAAAATGATATCTAAAAAATGAATAGGGGAGAAATATGAGATAGCAAATATAGAAGTCTTTGTAAATATAAAACTCATGCAAATGTGCTATTTTTCTCCAAATACCTGTTAGATTAAAAGCATCAGGGCCGGCCCCGTGGCGCACTCAGGAGAGTGCGGCGCTGGGAGCGCAGCGACGCTCCCGCCACGAGTTCGGATTCTATATAGGACTGGCCGGTGCGCTCACTGGCTGAGCGCAGTGCAGGCGACACCACACCGAGCGTTGCGATCCCCTTACAGGTCACGAAAAAGACGAAAAAAAAAAAAAAAAGCATCAATACATCATTGTGATATATATGTATATATATATGAAGATTAAATTATTGGATTTTAAAATTTTGTCTCCTTATGAAATCTTTATTTTTAATAGTATAAATTAAATTCTTTAAGTCCACGATTGATGGGATGTTATAAATCATATAATCTGACTCCACAACTTCTTATTTGATTGTTGTAATCAATGGCACACAGATAGAAAATGCTTAGTTAAGATTAGAGTTGTACCACACATTTATCTACTGAAGTGAAGCTAGACAATTCTGAGAAAGAACTCAATATTTTGGAGTTTGTAAGTTAGTTAACTAATTGGCCATCAACTAAAATGCCCTAAAATTAAACAAAATAAAGCAAACAAAAAAACATCTTGCACAAGGAATAATGGTCTATTTTCCTATATCATAGAATTTCAATTTTTAAAGCATAGTGATCCTTTGTTCAAATGAAATAGAAAGTGGAAGAGAAGGTCCTCAAACCCTTGTGCTTTCACACTCTCCCTTCCAAACCCAAAGGGGCTTGAGAAAAATTCTCAAGACTTCCATGGAGCAAAGTGTCAAAATGAACAACCTAGAATTTTTTTTTTCTGGTGTCTGCTCAGAGTGCATTTACTGCTAAATAAAAAGCATACAAACAAAGCTATAAAAATAGTATCCCAAACATGTGACTTTCTTTCTCCCATACCTCCTGCCCCTGTTAGCTGACATTAAGAAGGCATGGACACATGAATAGCACAATGATGTGAGAAACTCTGAAAAACATGCTTAGGTATGGTTCTCTTTATACCTTAGAGCTGTAGACATGTCTCCATATAGCATTGAAGAAAGTGAGCATTAGAAGCCGAGGCTCTTGGATCAGCCTACTTGGGCTCTAGAATCATTTTTGTCACAGTTTAGCTGTATGAGCCTGAGCAAGTTTTCTAACATCCCAAAGACTTTGTGTCCTTATCTGTTTAAGATGAATAATATTCATTAATTCTATGTATTATTCTTATATTTTATATGTGAAAATTTACTGAGATGATAAATTTAGTATAATGTCTGGTGCCTTAATAATTATAATTGTGTTCCTTAATAATTATGTTCTTAATAATTATTAGAACTTTATTATTATGACATATTTCCTCTTCTGCTCTTCACAACATCTAGTAATAAGGCAACAGGCTTAGAGCCAATGGATGAAGGAATGATTAAGCATAAGAGTCTCTATTTTTTTGAGATGAAAATACATAGTAATGCTCTAAGAGCATTGCTGAAATAGAAAATACCCAGAAAGTCAATGCCTATGATGGGCCACACATTAACAGGAGACTTATCAAGGGGCAGATGCTATAATTATTGCCTATCAGGATGGATTACAGATAGACAGTTTCCTTCTAATACTTACAATATAGTGATAAAATGAAAAGTTCTCATTACGCACTTAAATGTGTGCATTTTTTTCATGTAGCTTGCTTTTATTATGGAAAGAGGAAACAGGCTTTTTATTTTTATTTTTATTTATTTGTTTGAGATAAACTATATCATGAATATACTGTGGAACATATAATGACTAATATTTGCATAGATTATTATTACTATTATTAATTGTACCAACATTCTATTAAAGTTGCTAACACTCTAAGTCATTTGTTAGGTCACTCTGTAATCAGAAGGAATCTTCTTTAGTTATAAAAATGGTGAGTTTAATACCCATCCATTAACCTTGGAAAACTCAAGGTATTCGTGAAGTTACGTGCATAGAAGACTTTGATCTTCTCATTGGAAAAGGAGTCATATGTAATTGTCTTTGGTAGTTAGTAGAAGACACTCCAAATCTTGGAGCAGAAGGCATTTGAGAATGGGCTTAGTGCCAAATAAAACTTACTACTGCCAGAATCCAAATGGTCAAATAACGATGCAATATGCATAATAGTTCTGAAAATGTAAAGCCAGTATATTTCTCATTAAAAAAAAATTATAATGAAAGTCTTCATGGTGTAAATATCAGACCAAGAAATTTGAAGTCACCTCTTTGCTGAGGCATGAATTCAAGTTCTACCATTTAATGTTTGTGTGGCTTTGAATAAGTTATTTTACCTCTCTGTGCCTCAGAGTTATCATCTTTAAAATGGACATAATACTAGTACCTACTCCACTGGTGCAGTGGTTCGAATGGATCCCCAAGATTTTATATGTTGGGAACTTAATTTTCAAATTCATACGTAGATTGGAGGTGGGGCTTTTATGAGGTAATCAGGATAGATAACGATCATTAGGATGAAGTTGGTAGCTTTATAGGAAGAGGAAGAGAGACCTGAGCCAACATGTATGCTCTTTCTCTCTTGCCATGTGGTGCCTTCTGCCATGTTATGATGCAGCCCAAAGACCCTCACCAGATTCTGGACTTACCAGCCTCTAGAATTGTATAAAAGCAAACTTATTTCTTTATAAAGTACCCAGTGTGTGGTATTCTGTTAAAGAAGCATAAACCATATTAAGACAATTGGGTTATTATAATAACTGAAAGATTTAATAAATATGTTCTTAGAATAGTGCTTAGCATAAGAGATTAAACTCTATATGAGTGTTTGTAATGATGTTCATCTTCAGTCATCCTCACTCAGGAGTCAATAAATTTCAGTGAAGATATTATCTAGAATATTCAGCCATTGCTCAGTCTTGATGCTCAAATTAGTTGGGTAAGTCAGTTGGAGAAATGGTAGGCTTGAAAGCTAATAGTTAAATGTAACTTTATGAAAAACCTATAGCTAAACTCTTTTTACATCAAAAGAAAAGTGATGAATTTTATTCCAAGCTAAAAACAGAACACTCTATACAACATAAGAGGTTCTAACCACCTGGAGAAAGCATAGTGCATTTCCAGTGCTTACTGGAGGAATAATTGGGCAGAATCTAAAGAGAGAGATTATACAACCATAAGTGCCATTATTTTATAGATGAGGAAATGGAAGTTTAAGGATGTTAATATGGGGCAGCAATGATTCTGGAATCTAGGTTATTTTTTACTTTAAACCCAGTGCTCATAACACTTATTTCCTTCTATTAAATGTTTTATTATAAATGTCAATTAACCAACAAGTTTAAGGTATAAGGAGAAACCTCACTTTAATTCGCATGTCTTGCATGCTTACACAAAATCCAAGTCAAGTTTTTGTTATTTTCTAATCTATACTAACAACTTTGTTTTCCAAATAATTCCAAAGAAAGTGGGAGGTTGTACCTCCAGAAAGTGTAGGCTACCTTATTTTTCCTTTGTTCTACATCTTTGAGGCTCTCTTACAAAACGTCTAACTTGTATGGTATATGGTCCCAAATGGTCACATGCTTACAACAACATCCTCACTTTTATTTTATCATAATAGAGGGAGATAGTGCTAATCCTGATGTAAAGAATCATGATAATATTCTTCAATACATTTATGGACAGATATTTTAACACATCAAGTTTTTAATTTTCTGACTTATACCTTCAATCCCTTTTACTATGAGACATTTACAATCTCATTAAACTTGTAATTATATTACAGCATAATTCAATTACAGCATATCTCCTACAGACACATGTGTGCATACATTTATACAATAAGGCAAAATTTCATATGGTTGATGGTCAAATTTTAGTTGTTCTTTTCTAGAAAATTCCACTAATGTTGATAGAATTGAAAAAAAATATGGCTGCCATGCTTTTTCTGAGACATCCCAAAGATAATTTTTATACTTCGATAGAATATTTACATTCTCTGATATTAAAATTTCAGCTTAAATAATTTTATTTCATGTTAAGTAGCAATAATAATATCGCTTTGGAGATTTAAAAGTATTTATATCTAATATTATTTTATTTAACCTACTCTGACTATATAATGCAGTGAAATGTATAATATTTTGATGCCAACAGAAAATATTTTTATGGCCTTAAGACATTTATTAACTAAATAATGTAATAAATTTGGGATAATATACATTCAGGCAATCAGTACAGGTGAAGAGAGTTGCAAAAGAAATCTCAGAAAACATAGCTGATTTTCCAATTCTTTTTGCATCTTTTTTGTAGCTGTGCTCAAAAAGATCATTTTATTTTGATGTTTCTGCAGATTACTTTCTGCCCATTGTACATCTTTCTCCCTACACTACACAGCAAAATGAATAGGTGATAGCTCTCAGCATTTGACACTGGCGGCAAAGATTAGCAGGAGTGTTGACTTTGACAAATCAGATATATTAAGCCTTTGCTGGAGGGATGCACTGCAGAAAAGCTGGTTTGTCATTATAACCAAGATATTCTCTCTCTCTGTGTGTGTGTGTGTGTGTGTGTGTGTGTGTGTGTGTGTGTGTGTGTGTATAATTTTTTGCAAAAGAAAACTCAACACTTTCAGAACAGTACATTGAAATAGAACCTGATTGCCTCTCTCTCTCTCTCTGTGTGTGTGTGTGTGTATATAATTTTTTGCAAAAGAAAACTCAACACTTTCAGAACAGTACATTGAAATAGAACCTGATTGCATGAACATCTAAATTTTAAATTAGTTTATAATATCTTTATTGAATTTTTTGATGTTAGCCAAAATATTGACCGATATCATCTCATAAAGAGAAATACGGATTTAATGTTTAATTTCAAGGTGATAGTTACTATCGTCATAAAAATTGATTTTAAAATACCATTCTTTAACACAGAAGTTGGCTGTTGGCCAGAAGATTTAGGCAACATTGCATCCTTATGACTAGAGCTATTGATAGGTTTGTGTTTTTATATGCTACAGCAATTTTTAAGATTGTCAAAAATTGAAAAATGACATTTTTCCACATACATGACTCTTTCAGTGATATTGATGTTCTTATAACTGATCTGTGAGTAAGTTTTGGAAAGAAATTTGTTTCTCTTAAATTCTATTTTTAATGGTTAAGGCAGCTATCTAGGGCTTCTCACAGTTCCAAGGCTTTGAGCATTATCTGTATATTTGCTGGTAGCATTTTGTACCTAGGTTAACCTTGTGTTTCAGCTAGCAAGAGGGAGGAAAAAAGGATAGGAATGGTGTAAGGAAGGTTTGAGTGAAGTAGTTTTTTTGGTAGTTGAAGGTTTTTTTTTTTTTTATTATTTTGTCAATATACAATGTAGTTGATTATTATGTCCCATCACCGAAACCTCCCTCCCTCCTTCTATCTCCATTTGTTGTGGAGTTCTGGGTCCTTGATTTCCATCACTGACATTCTGTATCACTCTATCCATTCTTTGAAAGAAACTTCAATTCTAGGCCTTGATTCAAGGAAAATCATATTTTGTACCAAGCCACTAGCAAGTAACTTAGCGTCTCTTTCTATGTAGATCTTCTCCTACATTTAAGCAATTGAGAATGACTCAAGAATGACTTACAGATTAAGACTTCTGATTTCCTCTCATGCTTCATATTTGTATATATTTTTTATTTCCTTGAGTATATGCCACATATACTTACATATGTTTTATGGAATTTATAATTTTCTCCTCACTTTTTAGATTTAGTCTTTAATCCAAAGTATTTTAAAAAGCATAAGGCTGCTTGCAATATCATGAAATATCGTTCTTTGGGAAAATACCTTTCTAAAAAGCTATTCGGGGTAAAAATCATATGGAGCAGATAGATTGTGAGAACCAAGTAAATGAGCCTCAGTTGAAAGTAAATATTTAAAGAATAATAATAGATTTAATGAATGTACCAAGGGTCCAATTTCTGGAAATCAAAATGTCACTATACCACCAAGGGGTAGAACAATTATCTTAAACATAGATATGTCCTAAACACATTTTTGTGTAATTGATCATCTGATCTTTAATACTATTACCAAAAAAAATGTTTAATTTTACTTCTGTAGTGTAGAGACACTCAAAAGTCAGGACAAAGAAGATCCAAGTTAAAAGGTGTATGTTTTATTACCCAGAGAAGCTGTTCCAATTCTGCCTCAAAATACATTTTGTTTGATTCATAATGTCTTGTTATAATCATATTTTCCTACTATGAAAAAAGTTTTGAAATGTGTACCAATTGGAAAAGGGATTCAGAGCTTCAGCACAACTTTGAGTTGCCTGTTATTCAGATTTTACTAGAAAAATTCTATCAGGTAAATAGTTATACATGGGCTTTTTTATGGCAAAATGGTTCAAGTGGTAGGCCATGTGAGAATAAATACATTCCTAAACTAGATCTGTTACAAAGTATTGAGTGACTTAATATGCAAGTTGTTATACACCCCAAAGCATAACGTGGCTCCTAAAGTACTGTGAATATTTTCAATGGCTTATTTTTTATGGTAATATTTGGAGTACACCTAGACAGTGACTTCATATTATAAGCTGCTAACACTTGGCCCAGTTTTTGTGTGTGTGTGGTACTATAAAGTTTGCTCAAACTTAGAGAACCTGTGAATAGGCTTATTACCTGTGAGTCAGCTTAAACAGGAAGCCCTTGTAAAATGTATTTTTGTCAAAGTCTATATGAACACTTCAGAGTTTCAGAATTAGACTTAAAATAGTTAACTTTTTAAATCATGGGTTTAAGGCAATTCCTCCACTAAGCGGAGGACAGTCGTATTTAAGCTAAGTGTATGTAGCTTTTTTCCTATATCTTTTTCCCTCATATTTGCCTCTCTACTCAACACATACATACAAAATGATCTCTACTCATGTTTTTTTCTACACATCAACTCCCTTACATAAGGAGACTCAAAATTAGCCTTTCTTCTCCCAATACCACCACACACACCCGAATGCTACTACTGACACAGTGACTCCGTGAGTTCAGGGCTCATTTTTTTTTTTTTTTATTACCCAACCACCTCAAGAAAACTTCATGAAGTAAAATGGCCTTGTCCACTCACTACCTGAGTACCAAATATGACTATCCATTTCTCTGTATATATTTGACTTTTTTTCCTACTCCCTTCAGAACACTTGTCTACGACTAAAATATCACTCTGTTTTTCTTCTAGTCCCCTTTCAGAATTCAGGATGGGCCTCTCTCTTCATTTCTCAATCCAGGAAGCAGGAAAAATTGCTGAAATGCAAAATTTTTGAAGTGAATTTATATTATTTATCTATTTAAACATATATATATTTAATATACATTTACATATAATTTATAAATTATATATATGTTT
>NW_007727869.1:131072-131931 GCF_000696425.1 Galeopterus variegatus | reverse complement strand
CATATGATTTTCTCAGTAGATGCAGAAAAAGCATTTGACTAAATTCAATATCCCTTCATGATAAAGACTGTCAGCAAATTGGGTATAGTGGGAAAGTATCTGAACACAATAAAAACCATACATAACTAATCAATGGCCAATATCATCCTGAATGAATAAGAACAAGACAAGGATGCCCACTCTCACCACTCCTATTCAAAATAGTATTATAAGTATCAGCCAGACCAATCAGGCAAGAGAAAGAAATAAAGGGCATCCAGATTGGAAAACACAAAGTTAAACTGTTCCTATTTGCAAATGACATAATCCTATACATGGAAAAACCTAAACACTCTATCAAAAATCTCGTAGAGCTGGTTAATAATTTCAGTAATGTTACAGGATACAAAATCAATGCCCACAAATCATTCTCCAGTAATGAATAAACAGAAAGAGAAATGAAGAAAGTAAGCCCATTAACAATAGTCACCAAAATAAATAAATAAATAAATAGGAATCAATCTAACCNTATACACACACACACACACACACAGATATATGTATGTATATCTCTTGGAGGCTGAAAGAAAAACAGTTTTCTTTGTTCTATTTTAATATCACTAGGTTCAAGTCCTTGGGAATTAGGGTATGGAATGAAGGACTTTCAGCAGGAGTTGAAACAGAGGCCACTCGCCCAAACTCATTCTATGAGGCCAGCATCATCCTGATACTAAAACCAGACAAAGATACAGCAAAAAAAGAAAACTACAGACCAGTATCTCTGATGAACATCGACACAAAAATCCTAAATAAAATATTAGCAATCAGAATACATCAGCACATCAAAACTATTATACACCATGATCAAGTGGGATTCATC
>NW_007727869.1:126454-130422 GCF_000696425.1 Galeopterus variegatus | reverse complement strand
GTAAGCCCATTAACAATAGTCACCAAAATAAATAAATAAATAAATAGGAATCAATCTAACCAAGGAATTTTTAACAGAACTGTGAAGTTTAAAAAGTCCTTTAAATTTAGGTATAAGAAACCCTGAAATTAAATTAAATTCTACATCAATACTCCAATATTTAGGGAGTGATTGTATAACATATCATGAACGTTTGAAAGATAGAAAGAGAAATAATGTTATATTGTTACCCTCATGAATATATTTGATTGAAACACTCTATATAGTAAGTGAAATTTTGTAAAATGTTTTGTTTTACTGTTCTCTAATATAGTCTTTTTGCAATAATCATAATGATGTTCCAAACTAAAGAAAGGTCTGAAAAGTGTTCTGGGTGCCATAATGATGTTTCAAACTAAAGAAAGGTCTGAAAAGTGTTCTGGGTGAAAAAAAAAAAATAGTAGGATTTTTCTAGGAAGTCATTTTAGCAGAATATTTGACTTCAGCTTTCTAGATCATTAGTTTACAAAATCTTAAATGGCTTCTTGGCAAAGTTCAATCACCTTTCTTCAATTTTCTGACTTTCCCTGGTTATATTTGCAATCTCTCTAATATTCTTCTGTCCTTTATTTTACATGAATCTAACTTTTTTAAAAACTTTCTTTTTACTAGCTCCCTTTTTTATAATTAGTTGCTGATGAGCTCTGTTCTTTCCAGTATTCTCTAATTATTAATTCATACATTCATCCATTTTTTTCAACAAAAATGAATATTTATTGTCTATTATACATTAAAAACTCAGTCAATCCATCAACCATTCTGGCATAACCAGAATGTGTTTGTGTATGATTCAAAAATCATATGCTCTGATCATTTAATCTATCTCTATTTAATTATAAAAAGGGTTTGAAGTGAGAAAATTAAGATCATATATTTTATCAATGGTCCTTTGAAATAGCTTTTCTTTAAAAAAAGGTAAGGCAATAAATTTATGTTCTTTGAATATATATTAAAAAATATTTTCTGCTTTTTAAATTTAGTTTTTATTGAAACATAATTGATTATACATATTTGTTGGGTACAGAGTTAACCATCAGTATTTGTGTACAATGTGTGATGATCAAATCAGGATAGTTGGCATATTCGTCATTACAGAATGTACTTATTCTTCATATCTGTAACTAATTTCTTTATTTGAGCAGTAAACCAATTAACCATAAAGGTTCTGGGATATGACTGGGCTCCAATCTTGTCTCTACCATTTGTTAGTTGCATGCTATTGAGCAAGAAATTCAGTTAATTAAGCATTAGTTTTGCCATCTGTCAAATAAACATAATGATTACAGTTATGTCATAGTTTTTTTTGCTTGTTTTTGTTTTTGAGAATTAAAGGAGATAGCTGTTGTAAAGTCTGTGGTTTGATAAGCACTCCTTAAAGCCTTTGTCTTATCATCATCATCATCATCATTACCTTTTTTTATAAAATTAAACCATTCATCCCTCTTCCTCCCTGCAATATACACAATATAAGGTGGCAATAAATTTCCCAGTTGAAAATACAGCCTATAAATATATCCCATTCAAATAATTTAAATATTTTTCACAGTCAAGAATTTTTTTAGGCAAAAAATTCATGCAGGTACTCACATCCACAGTCAGGGTGAATGTTTAATTACAATGTATTTTGTTTACTTTAATTTATAAAAATTATGATTTAAACAACTATTATATCAAACAGATAAATAGAATTATTAATTATATGTGCTTTGAGTGAGATAGAAAATGCAGATAAATTCCCATCAATATATTTTGCAGCATTTAAATACATAATGTGCTTACATTTATGTTTTACTTTATTTTATCAAAGTGTACTTTAGCCTGAAATAGCATTAAAAATTCAGGCTTCTTAAGCATTGAAGAACACTATGGTCATTGAGTAGTTTAATTCAAAACATTAACAGATTTTCTTTAAGATTGAGGTTTGTCATTTGTTTTCAATTCATTTATTTATATTCTTATCAGACATCTCAATAACCAACCAATTATGAAAACACATAAAATAAAAAGCATTATATGTATGTTTAACTAGTTAGTTGTCTTCATATTCTAATAACTAAGTGATCCACACAGATTGTTGATGATAACTCTCATTGGATGTATTAGTTTGCTATAGGTGCAATAACAACATACCACAAATTAGATGGCTTAAAACAATAGAAATTTGTTTCAGAGATCTGGAGGCTAGAAAGTCTGAAATCTAGATATTGGCAAGTTCATGCTTCTTTTGAAAAAGGGAAGAATCTTTCCTTGCTTTTTCTGATGTCTGGTGTTTGCCAATAGTCCTTGTCATTCCTAGGCTTGTAGATGCATCACTCCAACTTCTGCCTCAATTGTGGAGTGGCCATCTTCTCGTTGTGTCTCTGTCTTCACTTGGTCTTTCCAGTATGAATATCTGTGTCTGTGTACAAATTTCTCCTTCTTATAACAACACCAGTCATATTAGATTAAAGGCCACTCTAATGATGTCATCTTAACTTGATTACCTCTGCACAGGCCTATTTCCAAATAAAGTCATATTTACAGATACCAGAGGTTACGACTTCAACAAATCTTTTTTGCGGACACAATTCAACCCATAATATTGAACATGTTGGTTCTTGTCCAATCCTTTTCCTAATCTTCCACACTTCCTCCTGGCTACACTTTCCTGTGTATTCATCCAATACCCATGAGATCTATATCAAGTGCTATGTAAACAACAGCCATATTTTTTGTTCTTGTTATTCTACAAGGTCCTATCAAGTCATCTCTTTACCCAAAAACCTAGCCAAATGCTTTTTCTTCTTCTGCACATATGTGACTTCTTTCTGGAGCCATTTTTGAAACTGATAAGGCTGCTTCCACTATTTAGGGGTAGTGTCAATCCTCCGCCCCTGAGTAAGCCATACCTCTTGCCAATATTTCTTAGTGTCATAGCTAGCCCCTCTTCTGTTCTCTATGACAGCCATTTAAAAATCTTCAATATTCTAAGTCCCCTACCACTTTAAGATAAACCTGATACATAAGTAAATCAATTACTGATTTGTAAAAACAAAAAAAAAAATCTCTCAGAGGGTACATTTTTTCACCTCACAGTTAATTTATCCTGAAAAGTTGTACCACATTTCTTTCCACCTCAGCAGGAGATAGGTTCCTTCTCCTGAATAAGAAGCACTTCCAATGGGTTTTGCATCTTGCCTACCCTTTCTTAGCTATCTTGATTTAGTTAATATTTCTCCTCTTGGTCCATTCTCAATTTCTGTCTTTATTGGATTTTTTGGCCTATAATAGCATACAGATGTGTATTTTTTTAAAACTATATTTCCTGCTATGCAAAGATCACTAATGAGCGACATTTGCTGCATTTCGGTACACATTTAAATACAAGTTTTATTTGTCATAGGACCCACCCATTCTTCTGGAATTTTGTTAGTTTCTCTTTTGCCTCTGTGGATGTTCATTCTAAGAATCCTGTGAAGTCTTCTATGAATTACTTTTAGATGTTAGGATGCTTAGATTTATAATCGGTAGTCTTCTTTCATCATTCTATATATTTTTCTTAGATAATCATATCCACTCTTAGAGTATTCTCTCACTCCAAACTAGCTTCTTAACACAAGATTCTTTGTATTAGTCCCTATAACATGTTATTTATACTTCCAAGCTCTTAAATATAACTTACCTCTTTTGTCTTTTCTATAGTCACAATTTAATTCAGTCTTCCTCTCTCTTCCTCCCTGTCTCCCTTCTTTCCTAGCTCCCTTCCTTCCTCTTATTCTTTGTAAAATGATTGTAATCAGTCCTCTCTCTCAAAACTTTGTACATCTATTGATCTTCTCCACAGTCTTGCCAGGATAATCTTTCTAAAACTCAAATATTGGAATATTATTTCCTGGCTTTAGAAATATTTAATTATTCGTGATCTATACACTGAGTACAGGAAAAAAAAA
>NW_007727869.1:122788-125593 GCF_000696425.1 Galeopterus variegatus | reverse complement strand
AAAAAAAAATATCAAACTTAGTTTGCCTTCAAAGTCTTAAACATAAAGACCTAACTTACCACTCTAAGGTCACGATCCATCACCTTTTCATACATGCACTAATGTCCATGCCTTATGTCCATGCCCTCATATACCCTGTGCCTGATTGTCACCTCTCTCCATTATCACCCCGTCCTCACACAGCACAATGTTGTAGTCATCTTTGTATGTATAGTTATTTGCATAATGTGTAGCATACCATGGGTGTTATAAATGTAGAATGGGTGATAGTTGAGGAAAAGGAGTCTGATATCTATGTCATTCAAGGAGCTATTGCAATTTTGCACTCATTAGAGCACCTAAACCTTACCGAGCTTTCTTCCATAACTCAGGTTTGCGGATGTAGAGATGTAAATTCTCTGTTGATAGATATGCAGAATGAACAAGTCATTGGGGTCCAGGTATCACTTTGCCTCCCATTTGTTCCTTTCTCACCTCACAATTTTCCCATAAATTACCTGTCCAAGGTTGCCTCTGGGATGGAGGTGGAAAGTAAAGAAAGAAGGCATTTGCCTAGCATCACCAGTTGAAACTCAAAATTCTTCTTGCCATAGATCACTGTTATAGATGCTTGTGTTTCACAGTACAAATAGTGCTCATTCACATTATGGATTAAATTTGTTTTGCAGGGAGGAGGACATTTGGCTTATAAAATGAACTATCCTTTATAACATGAAATGCAGCAGCTTCAAGTAGCTATTACTTGTACTGATGAAATTAGAGAAATGTTATTTTGGGGAAAGTAGCTTGAATTAATAAGCAGTTCTCTCCATATGTTTTAAAGTGAAACAGCCCTGTAACAAGTATACTATAGCAAGATATTTCATCTCCTATTGAGCACTCAGCCATTAAGGTACACCAGTTAGAAAAACCAGAAAAAACACGGTGATTACAATTATATATCTTCAGCATGAAGTCAATTCATTTGGGCTCAAAAACGTAATTAATAATTGTTTTTAAATATTTATAGTTAGTAAATCTTGTTATAGCTCTGAAAAGTAGGATTTTTTTCTGACAACTCATATATTGTCTAAATCAATACAAAGTAACTAATATGTGCCCTACATTTTATAAAGGAGGCTCTTGGGTTTGAAATTGTTCTTATGAGAACAGGAGTAACTTTCTCCATTTTGCTGAACATGCATAATATTGTCAACACTATATTTATGAAGGGAGTAATTAAAATGGAAGAATCTATTTTTCTGTACACTATATTGATCAATGCATATGATATTTTAGTTTGAGAATTTGATTAACATTAATTAAAATCTATTCTTAGAATCTTCAGGTTTCTTTCTTCCATTTTTTTTCCTTCAAGTTCATTTTCCAAAATAATCAATTTAATTCAAGGTCTTGATTCTTAAAATTAATTTAGAAATGTAAAAACTATCATGCAACTTTTAATTTTACCTTTTTCTATCTCTCTTCTCATTGCTTTATTCCAATTGCTCTTCACATACTTGTAAAGAAAATAAAAATAAACTTATTTTAAGCATTTTCTTGAGAAATTTCTTTCTTGACATGCTTTCTTACTCTTAACAGTCAAAATCTGCTTTAAGTATATATTATGTGCAGAAGATTTTGGTTACTAACAAGACAGTTTTCTCTCCTCCTCCTGCTCCTCTTACCCTCTCTTCCTCTAACCCCGTCTCATTATACTAATTTTGGCAAACTCCAACCAGGTTGAATCCAACCCTCAGGTCAATACCTGGGCAGCTAAAGATGGCAGAAGAATATCACAAACCCTTGCTGACTGGTCCACATTCAATTCAGGAGCAACACTTTAGGTGGGCACCATAATCATACTCACTCCTTTTGAAAAATTACCCTCATGAATCCTTTATTTTATAACATCTCTGCTCAGCTCAAATGTCCAACACCTCCCGTGTCTCCTGATTTTCATCTGAGTCTTCCTTTTCTGCTTTACTAACAAGAGCTCTCAGAAGAAAACTTCCACACAGTCTCAATCTACCCTCCACAACCCTCGGGCAACAGATCTCATCCTTTCTCACCTAATTCAGGACATGACTCCATCAATTTGTCGTTCTCAAACTTATGTTTCTGGCTATGCATACTCTCCTGAGTTACAAAGTCTTGTATTCAGTTATTAGGCATCTCACCTTGAAGTTCAACATTTCATTTTATTTGTTTTCATCTTAACAAACTTCTTTGCCTATTCACTTAGTTTTTTAGCTGAAACCTAGAAGACTGATATCATCCACTTTTTCCTCTTCCTAAATAGCACTTTCCACATTCATTTCAGTTTTATCTATGAAATATTTACCATCGGTCCATTTCCCCTCCATTCTTATTTCAAATGCTTTTAAAAAAAATACTCTGATTTCTGTCTGGGTTATTATAACAGCCCCTCAGCTGAGCTCTTTGCCTGTATTCTAGATCTCTTCCAATACATCTTGGACATAATTAGAAACAGTAATCGATCTAAATACATATATGAACAGGCAAATTCCATTACTAAAATGCCTTATACTAATGCATTTTAATAATTCACTAGTTAATAGGATAGACTCTGAACTAAATAACTTAAATTTAAGCAACAGCTCTGCCACACTAGGGTTTTGTTTACATTTTTAAAATTTTGTGCTCCAATATTTTTTTTCTGTAAGTTGGGAATAATAATAGTAACTTTTGGGGCCGAGCCCGTGGTGCACTCGGGAGGGTGCAGCGCTGGGAGCGCGGTGGCGCTCCCGCCGTGGGTTCGGATCCTATATAGGGATGACCAGTGCACTCACAGTGCTCACTGGC
>NW_007727869.1:121775-122609 GCF_000696425.1 Galeopterus variegatus | reverse complement strand
CTTTTAAAGGATTGTCGCAATAACAAAATAAGATAATCCATATAAAGCTCTTAAGTGTTCAGAACATACCAAGTCTACTATAATGCCAATTCCCATTACCATTATTACTCTCTTAGCTTTGGATTCATTAGATGTTTCAATAATAGCATATTATTATTATTATTATTATTATTATTATTATTATTATTAATTATTATTTCTTGCACCTAGCACAATTCCTATAACATAGTGTTTAATTGACAAAATTTGGTTGGCACAATGAATAAACTTATAGTTATTTTTCATTATATTTGCATTAACTGACTTCCTGAAATAAAGCAACTTAACAGAATGAATACTGTGAAATTTTTAGACTTTATTATAGAGCAGTATAATGGAGTGGAATACTTTGCTCTCTCTAAAATCACTTGCTTTCTTATTTAATGTATCTATTCATATGCTCATCCTCACTTTCTCTACTTCACTGCTACATTTGCTACACCCCAAATAGCAAGCACACTTGGGGACACCATAGGAAAATATGTAAGAAAAATAATTTTTCCTGATATTTGCAAAAAGTCATTGAATGTCTGATCTAGACAAATGTGACCCATACTGGAAACAATTTCTGAAACTTAAAAAAAAGCTGCATAATATTTTGAGGACAAGAAAAAAGGTCAAAGGATTTTATGGATATTTTATTCTGGAAAGGTGGGAACTGAAATTGTAACTCTGCTTTTGAATAAAAAAGTAAATAGTGAGATCAATTCCTCGAAGAATAAAAAAAGACAATGATAGTTTAGGAAGCTTGCTTTTCTGAGTCACAAATATTATAAAATTTATTTTTGATCTGTC
>NW_007727869.1:118354-121245 GCF_000696425.1 Galeopterus variegatus | reverse complement strand
GATTAAAAATACAAAATGAAATAAAATGAGTCTAAAAAGTCTTCAATATACAAGAAGATATACACATATATGTTATTTACTGTATAACACCATCTAATTTATTCCAGTTATATAAATGACAAGGAAAAAAGTTATTTTATTTTGTTCCACTTAATTCTTGCTTTACAAAGTCTTCCTGAACGGTGGTATAAATCCCTTAAGAACACTCAGTTTATCTCAGAAAATAAATGTTTTTACTCCTTAAGTATATTGTGAATGATTGAAAGTCTATGATATGTCATATTTTTATTACAGACTTACACAATGAAGCATAATACAAATCAGAATTTCTTTTTTATGTCACCCATGTGTGCATTCAAATACATTTTATGGTCACACTGTTTTTTAAAAAACAAGAGCTTTAGTCATTCCTGCAAGTGTGTGTGTGTGTGTGTGTGTGTGTGTGCGTGTGCACACATAGTTTTCTGGTACCATCAAATTATAGGAAGTGTGTTTAATCTGTCCTGGGAAGTTGCCTGGCAACAACATTAGAGTCAACTGCATTGCAGGGTACAATATACACTCATGTTTAGATGGCTATTTATCTTCATTATAACTAAGTAATTTAAGTTGTCAACTCTGTTGTGATATTGGATATCTGTTAACTATACATTTAATGCCTGACTAGACTGTGCTTCCAAAAAGAAAAAGCAGTTATAAATTTCTGTGTTGGGTTCACATCTTATGGCTGGCATAAAGCTGCAATATGTCTTCATCTTCTTGAAAAAACATTTTCTTTCTACCAGGTGTGTACCAAATGGACCTTACAGGGTAGTGAGGGGTGTGACTTATTCACAAATTCATACAGGATAAACAGTTTTATGACACTTAGTCAAATTGCACCTGAGGAGATTGTTGAACCAAATGGAAAACTGATTAAACTTAAAAAAAAAAAAAGTAACATTCAACTCTAGTAACCTCCACTTAAAAATGACATTAATCCTACTGACCTACAATAGAGTATGCATTTTTAAGCAAATAAAAATTTCATTCAAACTTTCTTTTCTTCCTCAGAAATGTTAAACTCTGCGAACCCAATATTCTCATAAAATTATTTTTAGAATAAGAATGGTCAAAATGATATAATCATGTCCTTATTAAAACCTTTATTTACATTCTGACAGTATGTAAAATCTTCAATGACATCCTCCACTTTAATTTGGTATATAATGCCAGAAATTATAAGAGTGAGAAAAAAAGCTTGATTATATCCCATATGAGAACATTTTGATAAGCACAGAAAACATCTTTATAAAAGTAGAATTTTATTAAATTCTGCCATATATTATAAAGCACACTATTAAATAAAGGATAACTAAATTTGTTTTTTATTTAAATTTAACATATTTTGTTACAGATAAGACAATTATTAGAAAATATTTGAAAGTTGAGTATCTTATAAACAAAGACAAAGACAATTACTTTTATTTAAGTAAGTATAGCACTCTTTTCTTATTTATAACATAGAAATAATATTAATTTTCATTTCTAATAAATACATGTGTAATTCATTTGCAAGATTAAACACTGATCTCATAGCCATCATTGAGCTATAAAGTATCAAAAGTATGTTATAGTAAATGACTTTTACAAAATTATAATAGTTTAGAACTTTTTGTTTGTTCTGGAATAAATCCCACTAAATTTTACAAAAATGTTTCATCCTAGTTAATTACAGGTATATTTTTCTAATGAAAAATATTTTGTAGACTGCTTCAGAGATTTTAATTAAGAAGGACACAAGAAAACAAAATGAAATTGACATATTCTTATATCTACTTATATTTTTGTCTCATCTCTTCTCAAATAATAATGTTAGTTAAGATATTCATTTTACTCTCCATTAAAGGTCTTTTATTCTTTTATTCTGATAAATATATTTTATTATTTAAGGGGAGAAAAAATTTTAATAGGAACTAGTGAAGTTTTTGTGAAGTTGTATTTTGCTGTTGACTAAAAGTAAACATGGGTTTGCATAAAACATATTTCCTTTATATTAGAATCAAAACTGATAATTTGTCAAGCCTCAGAAACTTTGAGATTTCATTCCCTTGGAGGAATTTCATACATGGAGGATTATAAATTTCAGAAATATAAGAAAAAATAGAGCATTGTGCTAATGATTTAATTAACATCATCCTTGCTTTTACCCTATCTAAACCATAACTGCAAGAAGTGTTTACTACTTTGGTTCATTCTCTGACATTCCTGATATCTTAATTTACCTTTCGATGTCTGCCTGGCAATGTGATTATGGTTGAGAACTTACATTTACCAGTGACTATTGTGAATCTGATGCCATATGAGGCACTTGATTATATCAAAGAATTTACTATTTTACTGATCCTGAAGGAAGACGATATTGTCTCATTTTAGAGATGAAGAAATAGTCTTTCGTTAGTCAATGACAGAGCTCTGATTTAAATGGAGTGTGGTCTTTTTTTTTCAAAGTCTGTGGACTTGTCTCCTGCTCTACTGCTCAGGTTGCCAAAAAAAAAAAAAAAAAAAAAAAATGTGACAAATACTCATTTTTTTCCCACTTCCTACTTCTTTTGAAGGTTTTCAGTTGTTTTTCTTTTCCCCCTCATTAAAAAAAAGAAAAGAAAAAGAAAAAAATTCTGATCAGTCTCTGCTAGAAATTTTGTCAGTCTAAACATGGTTGAAGTCTCTTCAACTGTTTCAGCCTACACTATATTTTAGTGGACTTACTTTTCTTCAAGACTCTAATGTCCTGTTTTTTCAGTACTAAGTCTCTGATGCACTTTTTTTAAATTAACCATTTCAATTTGAAAAAATTTTAGATTAACATGGTGTTAAACAATAATACAGATGTTATCATGTACCCTATACCC
>NW_007727869.1:116112-117383 GCF_000696425.1 Galeopterus variegatus | reverse complement strand
TTTTTTTTTCTTTTGGTAAACAAAATGTCTTAATTCCTCTAGGTAAATCCTGAAAAATGTGTGGTATAATAAGAAATATATTTGATCTTTGTCCACAGTTACTGTCACAATCTCCTAAAACCCTTGGAATTTCCTAAGTGATAAGATTGTCTTTTATTATTCATAAGGAGCCCCTTTTAATAATACCTAAGTTTATGCTAAAAAAGTGACTTAGGGTGGGACCCCTAGAAAGCCTCAGGATGGGGCCAGTCACCAGAAAATATAAGTGACTAGAGAATTAGAGATGCTATAGTTTGAATGTGACCTCCAAATTTCATTTTTTGTAAACTGAATTTCCAAATTTCTGTATTGACTGGAGGTGGGCCTTTTGGAGATAATTGGGATTAAACAAGGTCATCAGGGCAGAGCACCCATGATGGAACTGGTGACCTTATAAGAAAAGAAAGAGACTCCTGAGCTGACAGGCCTACCTGCGTGAGCTCCCTCACCATGTGATGCCCTGCGGCAGCTCAGGATGCTGAAGAAAGTTCCCACCAGCAAGAAGATTCGCATCAGATATGTCTCCTTGACCCTGGAGTTCTCGATCTCCAGAACTAATAATAAATAAATTTGTTTTCTTCATAAATAACCCAGTCTCAGGTATTCAGTTACAGCAAGAGAACACACACTAAGACAAGATTCAGTCCCACCTACCCACCAGCCTCCAGGAAAGAAGGAGGAGGCTAGAGTTCAAGTTCTATAAAAACTCTTGGACAACTCGATTTGATGAGCACCCATGTACTAGGAGGGTGGCAAATCACAACTCAATGGGGACAGAAGCTCATGTATTCTGGACCCTTCCAGATCACATGCTATGTACCTTTTCACCTGGCTGTTCATTTGTATCCTTTATGATTAATCTAATCCAAGGACACAGTTGTGGAAACCTCAACTGTGCAGCTGATCAGCCAGAAGTATGGGTGACATCCTACTACTTGCAATTGGTGTCCCAGAGTTAGAACCTAATATACTTGGGGGCCATTTTTAAGCCTACTATAGCATATTTGCCATCGTTAATTTAGCCTTTTTTATTTTTGATGTCATTTTTTTGTAATAATATTAAACATTTTTTACCAAGTTCATGAAATTATGAAATATTATAATGTAAAGTCTTCATTATTCTCTCTGGGAATATTAGGTTCTTTTATTCTTACATATATAATCCAAGTTCTTCTGTTGTAGGGGATTTTATAGAATCCCATTACTCATAGGTTTTATTAACAAAAATTCTC
>NW_007727869.1:107842-115670 GCF_000696425.1 Galeopterus variegatus | reverse complement strand
AGAGTTAGAACCTAATATACTTGGGGGCCATTTTTAAGCCTACTATAGCATATTTGCCATCATTAATTTAGCCTTTTTTATTTTTGATGTCATTTTTTTGTAATAATATTAAACATTTTTTACCAAGTTCATGAAATTATGAAATATTTTAATGTAAAGTCTTCATTATTCTCTCTGGGAATATTTGGTTCTTTTATTCTTACATATATAATCCAAGTTCTGTTGTAGGGGATTTTATAGAATCCCATTACTCATAGGTTTTATTAACAAAAATTCTCCTGCCTAACTTAATGTTTTTAATATATTTTATTTAAGATTCTGTCCCCGCTGTATGACTGCTTTCCTATCAATCAATTATAGAAATGTCCCCCAATTGTGAGTCAAACTGTCTTGATTCTTTTAGTGCAATAAAAGATATTTTAGAACACCAGAGACAAATATGACTTGAGAGATTTTAGGTTTCCTTCAATTCTCCCAAAAATATAATGCCTAAGTATTATTTAGATATTACCTGTATTTATTTTAGCACTATTCCTAAAAGATTGTAAATTTCAAAAGTTCAAATGGTTTTGGGTTCCAATATAGGCATGGAATTAAAAGAAAAAAAATTATGAAAAGGACAACATAAAGGACAGCTGCCTCATATATTGATGAAATGTCTGGGCCACAGTTTTATCATATGAAATTATACTTTTATTGTGGTCAAGATTTCTGTGACCCACTTTGGCTCTAGCAAAAATGTTATTAGATTATTTGCTTACTATAAGGAAACATAGGCATTTAATAGAGAATTTGCATATATATTCCCTCAGTACAAATGTGTTACAAGAATGTTTTCAGAGACCCCCTTTGACATTATACGCTTGAGGACCGTTGTCTGAATTTATTACAGCCTCAGCCCCTGGAAGAAAACTTTCCCTAGTATAGGTTATGGGAAATAATAATCATCAATATCAATCGGTGGAAGGCAAGTTTTACCATTTATGTAAAAAAGTGTTACTGATGATAATTTGGTAAAACCGATTGCTATTTTAAATAAAGTAACAGTAATGGCATAGCAAAAATATGATGGGCATTGAATCAAGAAGTGTTGAATTCAGATTTGATACTGAAGGCCTATATAAAGTTAGGAAAGTTATATAATTAGCCAGAGCTTTATCTTTGCCATAAAACATGTTAATCAATATTACCTAACCTCAAAGGTTTAGTATGAGAGTTTAGTTCAGAATCAGCTGGGAGTAAATGTTCAACAAATAATAATTCTATTTCTTTACTTCATTAAATTTTTCAATTTAAAATCACATTAAAAAGAGAGAGATTCCATCAGTAATGTTGCAATAATTCAAAATACTAGAGGGAATTGTCTTTTAGATTTGTCTTTATAACCAATATAAAATTAATTTTAAAAGTCAGTCTACAAATCAACTAGTTGCCTACCNCAAAGACAGTCATTGCTTATAGTCAAGAAGAACAAGAGCAAAAATGAATATCTATCCATTTCTATCTGTATTTCAGGAACACCAAATTATATACAACTAATTAAAATAACATCTCATAATTTTTCTCCTACAGATATAAACATTGTTTTTTGAGGAAGTGATTGATTCTCCTCTCCCCCTTAGTTTTATTTTTTCAACTGAAAAGATTATTCTGCTTTCTCAGTGTTTCAATCAAACTTTATACCAAAAGTAAAGTAAACCTTCAAAAGACAAGATTTGTCAAAATTAATATTCAGATGACTATGCTCTTAACTATCAATGCAGAAAATGCAATTTTTTTTTTTTGTCTTTTGTCTTTTTCCGTGTCCGGCAACGGATCGCAACCCTCAGTGTTGCCCCCGTAACGGACCGGGGACCGGCAATGGGATTGCAACCCTCGGTGTTGCCCCCACGCCTCGCTCAGCCTGTATGTGGGATCCGAACCCTTGGGCGGGAGCTCCGCCGCGCTTCCCAAGCGGCACACTTATCCAGTGCGCCACCGGGCCGGCCCCAGAAAATGCAATTTTTTTTTTTTTTTTTTTNTCCCCCTTAGTTTTATTTTTTCAACTGAAAAGATTATTCTGCTTTCTCAGTGTTTCAATCAGACTTTATACCAAAAGTAAAGTAAACTTTCAAAGATTTGTTAAAATTAATATTCAGATGACTATGCTCTTAACTATCAATGCAGAAAATTCAATTTTATAAAAATATTTCCAAGTGGTCAGCAGTCATTTATATATTTGCATGTTCTTATATAAATGCTAGAATACCAAATTGTTTTTTAAAAACTCTTTCAGTTTGCATTTATACCTTTACATTTATTTTTAGCATGAGCAATTTTGACCATTTTAACTCTTTTTTTTGATTCATGTATTGAAATAATGAAATATTTTTATTAGCTGCAAGTATTTGAAAGCATACAATTTTTTGTCTTCGAAAAACTATTTCTTCAAAAAACATTGTCACTAATGTTATAATGTGTCATGAGCTAGAAATATGTCACAAGATGTGAAACGAAGACTTCTATCTCGTTTTGTCTCATCAATCAGAACTGAAAACTTCCCTTCGAAGTTATAAGCATAAAAGTGAATAAACATAAGCTGGTTTTAGAAACAGACTTTTGTGTGTGTCTAATCTGACACAAGTTTAAAGAGGTAAATAAAATTCAAAATAAATTATTGTTATTTGTTTTACCTGACTTTTTTTCAAGTTATGTAACAAATGCAACAGGGTAACATTAAGTAATGCACTTTTTTTTTTCCAAATAGTATGTACTATTGTTATTGTTATTCCATGACTTTTTACTATGCCACTAACATAACAAGGGGTCTGTAAATATTTGAGAATCTAATGAGCAAACATGACAGGCATAAAGATGATCTGCAGCTTTAGTACAGAACAAATCTCCTAAATGCGGAACTTTAAAAGCTTATATGGGCCGGCCTGTGGCTCACTCGGGAGAGTGCGGTGCTGATAACACCAAGGCCACGGGCGAACTTTAAAAGCTTATATAATTTTGCACCCTAAAAACTGAAAAATCAGTGTGTCCAAAAAATATCTAAATTATCCATATAAACACTGTTATTGAGTAAATTAATTTAAAATACTGAAAAAAGTTATTTTAAAAACACAATCATTTCTTTATAAATGGAACATTCAGCTTTTCCTTGGCAAAATCTCTCCTTTAGTTTGTTACTGCAAGGAGGAAAAAAACCACTAGTATTTGCTGTTAGATCATTCTACATAAGGCCCAAGCATAAATACTCCAGATACCCACATAACCATTCTTTAGCTGTAGATAAATACCTGAATCCCAGAAAAGCTAAGTTTCTTACAAGTCATGCAGCACTATGTGGTTTAGGAAGGAGTCTCTTTGACTGTTGGCATTATTATGACTGCCTATACATTATCCTGCTGATTGTAAAAGTACACCTAGACCGCATCAGTAACTTGACAAAATTCCCTGCCACATCTGAAAACATCCTCATATTAGTTGAAATATTAATAAGTGTATACAGAGAAACCAAATAAGTGTAGTTTCAACATAGTGTTACTCACTCATGTTTATGTTCAAGTTCATATGGCAGCTCAGTTCAAAGAAGGCACCAAGAGCTGAAACTTCTGGTTTTCCTTTTCCATCCTTGGGGACATGCCTGGTGTACTCAGTACAAGATGGCACACCACCAAATCTGCATTGCAACCAATGAGCAGAAAGAAAAGAAGAGAATTCTTCCTTTAAGGGCATGGTCCAAAAGTTGCAAAGGTCCAAAAGGGTATGGTCCATCACATGGGCCATAGTTTCATCATGTCTTCACATGTGAATAAGGAAAACTGGGTAATACAGTTTTTATACAGTACAATTCCTAATACTAAGAAATAAGAGGAGAAATGGTTATTGGGATCAACTGGGAAACTATCCATGCCCCATTGTAGTAGGCTGAATAATGCCCTCTAAAGCTATCAAACCCTCATCTTTGGAACCTTTAAATGTTACCTTAGATGGGGAAGCAGTCTTTGTAGATTAAATTGCAACAGATCCTTGTGATTAAATCAGGGATTTTTGAGATGGAAAGATTATTTTGGATTATCTGGGTGGGCTCTACATGCAGTAACAAGTGTCCTGAAAAGTGAGGCAAAAGCGATTTGACACAGATAGACTAGGAGGAGGCAATGTGAACATGAAGGCAGATACGGAGTGATGTGGTCACAAGTCAAGGAATGCCAGTGCTGGCGGCCACCATAAGCTAGAAGAAGCTTGGAATGGATTCTCCTCTAAAACCTCTGCTGACACATTGATTTCAGCCTCGTGGTATTGATTTTAAATTCTAAGCCTCCAGAACTGTGAGGAAATACATTTTTGTTGTTTTAAGTACCAAGTTTATAGTAATTTGTTATAGTGGCTACAAGAAACCAATACACACTTCATAATGTTTTGATTTTGTTTTTGCTTTTTTCCTCCAAGTTAGATGACGCTAATTTTTCTAATGATACAAACTTCCAAATACTCAGATTATAAAAATGTATAAACAAACTGATTATAATAATCATAAATGTATAAACAAACTGATTATAATAATCATAGAATGATAAAAATACAGGCATCCATCTTTGAGAATTCATTTTCACTATGTCTAAATGAGGTTTTGAGATATGATAGGTTTTGGTAGTTTGTGCACAAGAGGTCGCCAGACTGCATTTTGCAGAGTGCTTCTGTAGAGAAGGTTGATGAGTGCCTGCTGAGGAACATCTGCATTAAGAAAAAAGAAGGGGCTATCCTAATTTACATTCTCACCCACAGTACACAAGAGTTTCCTTTTCTCCCCACCCTTGCCAGCATTTGTTATTTCTTGTCTCTTTGATATTTGCCATTCTAACTGGGGTNGATGTTGAGCATTTTTTTCACATACCTGTATGACATTTTAATCAGATTTTTTTTTTTTTTTTGCTAATGAGTTGTTTGAGTTTCTTGTATATTCTAGATATTAGTCTCTTTGGCTGAACAGTTTGCAAATATGTTCGCTCATTCTATAGTTTGACTCTTCACTTTGTTGATTGTTTCCTCTGCTGTGCAGAAGCTTTTCAGTTTGATATAGTCCCATTTGTCTGTTTTTGCTTTTGTCGCCTGAGCTTTAGAAGTCATAAAACTTTTTTCATAAAATTTTACATTTTTTTAAATTTCATAATTTTTTAAAACTTTTTTGTAAATTTTTTGCCCAGAACAATGTCTTGAAGTGTTATCCCTGTTTTCTTGTAGTAGTTTTACAGTTTCAGGTCTCACATTTAAGTCCTCAATCCATTTCGAGTTGATTTGGGTATATGGTTACTCAAAAAACTAAAAATAGAACTATTATGGGATCCAGCAATCCCATTACTGAAGCATACTGAAGAGACAGCTGCACCCCTATGTTTATTGCAGAACTATTCACAATAAACAAGATATGAAATCGACCTAGGTGTCCATCGACAGATGAATAGATAAAGAAAATGTGGTACATATACACAATGGAATACTACTCAGTCATAAAAAATAACAAAATAATGTCATTTGTGACAACATGGATGAGCCTGGAAGATATTATGTTAAGTGACATAAGTCAGACACAGAAAGATAAATGTTACATATTCTCACTTATATATGGGAGCTAAAAAAAGTTGAGCTCATAGAAGTAAGAGTAGAATTGTGGTTACTAGAGTCAGTTATGGGAAGGAAGAGGGAGGATAGAGAAAAATTGGTTAATGGACACAAAATCACAGCTAGATAGTAAAAATATCTTCTAGTTGTCTACAGTGGGGCTAGGTGTCTACAAGTGATAATAATTGGCTGTATATTTTCAAATAGCCAGAAGAGAGGATCTTAGATACTCTCTCTGCAAAAGAAATGATACATTTTTTGTGGTAATTGATAGGCTAATTATCCTGATTTGGTTATCACACATCGTATACACATATTGATATGTGACTCTGCACCCCATAAATATGTACAACTATTATGTGTCAATTAAAAAATTTAAAAAAGAAGGAAGAATACCAGCCAGAAATAACTCAAAAAGGCAGGCAAAGATATTGCTGGAAAACCACCTTAATATAGTGTTATGAGGTTACTTTTATTACAACAGTTACGTCTGCTATAAATAGCTACAGATGTACTTTATTTTTGCTATGAATGGAGGCAATTATTTCTAGTTTTATTATTCTAATGGGGTAATTAATTATATAAAATTAAAGTGCAAACTGGTATTGTGTCTTTGGTAAAATGCACACTGGTATTGTGTCTTTGCCTCTCCCTGCTTCACTGCCCATTTGCCACCTTCTACTTTTCTGCATTCTACCTCACTTCTCACCCATCTCACACCTTTTTTTTTGCTTTTTGTTTTTTAATGAAAAGATGCTTAAAACTTGGGTAAAATTTTTCCATTATAAATGTGAGTGGTGGAAGAATGGATGGGCACTTACACATTTGCCAATTGCATTATTTCCCTACTGGTGGTCAAGTGCAACAATGTCCTGGAGCTGTGGCAGGAGAGCAGTATTTTAAGATGCATAGAACTCAATAATCTCCAAGTCTTTTATGCTACAAAATGTCTTGATTCTAAGCACTTGTTGTGAATAAATAGGTTTTTGACAACGGTCCTCAACTTAGGCGATACATATGAATCACCTGGAATGTTTTTAAAAAGTATTGAAAGAGTTGCTTCACTTTGGACAATATATTAAAATTTTCAAAATGGGGCCTAGACATCAGTATTTCTAAATATGTCCCATATGCATTTAGTTTTTAAGTCCATCAATTGAATACAAGGTTTATATTTCTTCATTTTACCTAAAATCTTTACAGAATTGAATATTATTGTTAAATACCAGTTATTTTCCTCAAGAAAATTCTATAAAAGAAAAAATAGCAAAAAAAAAAAAAATCCCACAGACCCATAATATTTACTGTACATTTTAAATGTGGACATAAGAAAATCAGTAAAGAGAAAATTACAGATTTGTGTAGGTAAAAATGTCCAGTTTTGAAAATGTAAAATTTTGATCAGATTATATTTCTACATATGATTATTCTATAGCATTTTTTGTTAACTCATGATACTAATTTAGTTATTTTTGTGAAACTCTGAGACATTGTTAGCATACTCCAGAACCATTTAATATATCACTGCCAACGAATACACGCCAAAAAAACCCCCCAAAAAAACCCAAACAGATGGTACTGTGTTGGGAAGACTCTCACTTTAAATCTATGCTACAGATTTCAAGGGAAAGAAAATCAAGGACTTAGTAAGGTGTTATAGTTACTGTGCACTGAATTGCAAATCCAAAAAGTCACTGCACTTTTAAAATATAAGAGCTCAATACCACAAATTAGGAAGCTACATTGGTTGATTATGCATAGCAAGACACAAATTTTTCTGGAGGAGTTTTCATTGAATACCATTTCAGAATGTGTAATCTAAGCTTTAATAAGTCAGTTCAATTCCCTCTTATTTCTTGGGCAATATACAATTCTTAAATACATAGTGTAGTTTGCATTTTTTTCTGTGCTTATTTAAAAGCATTATTTTAAAAATGTGCTGAATGTGCATTGGTTTAGCTATTAAAACTTTTTTTCCTTATGGGTCCTTAAATAGGCTGGAAAGATAACTAAACCATGAACAATATTATAATAATAAAAATATTTTTAAAAAATAAGCCAAAACCTCTGTATAATGAAAAGAATAATCTCTTCTTTTCCAGCTCTAAAATTTAGCAATGTTTTCTAGTTTTCTAATATCTGGTAAAGAAAGTGGTTAGAACTGGAATCACAGATCTTTACTATTAAAATTAGTTGGACTGTCTTTTTTCTTAAAGCC
>NW_007727869.1:98138-107237 GCF_000696425.1 Galeopterus variegatus | reverse complement strand
AGAACTGGAATCACAGATCTTTACTATTAAAATTAGTTGGACTGTCTTTTTTCTTAAAGCCATTTATTATGTTCTGTTTTTATTTTAACCTTATGTCACTTTACTGAATTATTTAATATCCCTATTTATCATTCAAAGTCTACATTTTTTCTTTTTTATAAAGCTCTTAGACATAGTTTCATGGCAAGAAAACATTGACAAAAATGAAGAGGAGGGGACTCATGAATGTACTCCTGAAATATCATTTAAATAGTGATACAAACTACTTTTTCTTTCTTTGCATGCAGTATTCCTCAAAAAATGACATAATTTGCCATGGGTTGAATATTTGTTCCCTCCAAAGTTCATGTGGAAAATTGATCCCCAGTGTGGCAGTGTTGAAAGGTGGGGCCTTTAAGAGGTGATTGAATTATGAGGACTATGCCCTTGTGAATAGATTAATCCATTCCTGGAGAAATGGGTTAATAGTTTATAGAGTTATCATGGGTGTAGACTGTTGGCTTTATAAGGAGACCACATGAAAGACCTCTTGCTATTCTCACCATATGACTGCCTGTGTTGCCATGGGACCTTGTAGAAAGTTCCCACCAAGAAGAAGGTCCTCATAAGAGGGGCCCCTTGGACTTTGAAATTCCTGGCCTCCAAAACTGTAAGAAATAAATTTAATTTTCTTGTAAATTACTCAGCCTTGAGATATATAGATATAACCCACATAAAATGGACTAATACAAAACTCAACCAGATTTCTTAAATTTAAAAGCAATGAAAATATTCAGTGAACTAATATTAATGGAGCACATAGCCTTTTTAAAACAAGCATTAACTTTACAATGGCTTCGTAATAACCAAAAGTTATTTACATGTCTTATTTCCAACTACCAAGTTATCCAAAACATCCATAATCTGAGTTAGCATGCCTTGAAGAGCAAATGACAGTCTGGTGGACGGTATTTAGTCCATATGGCTATATGTTTGTTAATTGAGAATTATGGGAGTATGCATTTTCAAGTTGATTTAGTAACTCTTGCATCCTTCTTCTCTGCTATCCTGTTGCTTTCCTTACTGTGCTAGTGACCTCTCATCACATGGTGGCTGCTCAGCAACCACTACCATATCCTGTGAGGAACATGCACAAAGCAATAAGAAAAAGTACAGGGGCAAAGATTAGCTTTCTTCAGAGGTCACCTTTTTTATCCCAGGAACGAAAACTACTGAAGTTCATAACAGATGTCATTTTCATTGGCCTGAACTGGGTTACATGCCCATCCCCATACTAATTTCTGGCAAAGTGAAAAAAGATCACTGTGATTAGTTAAGCTGGTGTTTGCTATCAGCTGCATGGACAATTTGGATGAGGTGTTTTGGATTGTTTACAGTGCACGATTGTCTCATGATCCCCAGGCACTATATGCCTGTGACTAGTCACCATGACAGCCCGCATCGCTCTTCATGCATCATGGAGAAACAGCACAGCCACACGCTGAGAACCAGTTATTAGGACATCCTCTGAGACTGGGTATGTTGCCAGGAGAATGAATTCACTTTTCGTTATCAGGGGAAAGGAAGGATTGGCCTTGGGTAGGTGAACAACAGAGTCTGCCATACCTCTAGAAGGAAATGAGTTAATGGTGTGATTATATCATGTTTGCTTATATATTCTGCCTTTAACAGATAATACAAAAGAAAGTGCTTTGGTCATAACTTCAGTGTACCAATTGTGCTTTCTGAGAAAATTATTTCATGTATATAATCCTTTGTATTTCTTCTAATCTTAAAAACGAAAGAGAACAAAACAAAAAACCTTAGGTGTATACATGTTTTTAACATCAGGTATTATGGATTGAATATTGTAATTAATTGAGTAGTGTTACAAATCTTATACTGTAAAAGAATACTTTACAATTTTTTAAATGTGTTTCTGTAGTCTTCCACTAAAGGGTATTTGGCAAAGAAATCTCTAAAGAGTAAATAAGAGCATGCACTTATTCATATAAACCAAATCAATTTAGAAAAGACTGGAATCACAGATCTTTACTATTAAAATTAGTTGGACTGTCTTTTTTCTTAAAGCCATTTATTATGTTCTGTTTTTATTTTAACCTTATGTCACTTTACTGAATTATTTAATATCCCTATTTATCATTCAAAGTCTACATTTTTTCTTTTTTATAAAGCTCTTAGACATAGTTTCATGGCAAGAAAACATTGACAAAAATGAAGAGGAGGGGACTCATGAATGTACTCCTGAAATATCATTTAAATAGTGATACAAACTACTTTTTCTTTCTTTGCATGCAGTATTCCTCAAAAAATGACATAATTTGCCATGGGTTGAATATTTGTTCCCTCCAAAGTTCATGTGGAAAATTGATCCCCAGTGTGGCAGTGTTGAAAGGTGGGGCCTTTAAGAGGTGATGTTCCTTCCTACCAATATTTCTTTAAAGTCTGGTTTTTCATCTTTAAAATAAGTATGAATATCTTATTCTTCTCTGTAATATACTGTATTTATCTTATTGTCAAAGTTATAAATTATTTGCAGTTAACTTAGGGGAAAAAAAGAACTTTTTCTCAGAGAAGTCGGGGCTCACAAAGAATATGCCACATTTATCCTATGGCTTCTAGCCCCTGTATCTCCTGGGGGGGAGAGGAGGGGCGCAAGGGTGGGACATAAACCTCAGCCTGAGAATAGCAGTCTAAACCCAATAATAGGCTTTGCCTGATGCGGGAAAATTAAAGGCAGGATTGAGCGGCTGAGATACAGATTGTGATAAAAAGCTTACGATGGTCCACCTTTCCTTACTCTTTTTAATCATTCTGAATTCGGTCCAGTGTTATCCCTATTTTCTGACTAATTCACCTTTTCTGTTTGTTTTGGTCTTTTGCCTATACTTAAAGATGTCTTCAACATTCGTTTCTGTAGACTCGGGTGGCTTTGTGTTTTGCTTTTATACCAGCCTTAGTCCAGGAAATCGAGAAGCATGATCTTACAATGCCTCTTTATGTAGTAACCGTTAGAAAGTATAACATTATAAAGTGGCCCACCAAACAAAATACAGTTTGCACTGCAAGAAAGCAATAGAGTTTGCTTGAGCCACTGGTGACAGTTCAATCACAGGACAGAAGAAGCCTTAGGCCAAGGGCGACAAAGATCACATATCATTTTTCTCTTTTGTGCTTTTGCTAAGAAGTGATTTTGGTACCCCAATAGTCATCTGATATTGGACAAAGGCAACAAAATTGTACATTGGGGAAAAGACTGCCTCTTCAATAAGTGGTGCTGGGAAAATTGGATATCCGTATGCAGAAGAATGAAATTGCACATGCACCTCTCACCATATAATAAAATCAACTCAAAATGGATTAAAGACTTAAGTATAAGACCTGAAACTGTAAAATTACTAAGGGGCAATATAGGTGAAACACTTCAGGAACTAGGTCTGGGCACAGACTTTATGAACAGGAGCCCAAAAGCACAAGCAGTAAAAGAAAAAAAAAATTGGACTATATCAAACTAAAAAGCTTCTGCACAGCAAAGGAAATAATCAAGAGAGTGAAACAACAATCTACAGAGTGGGAAAAATTTTTGCTAACGATGTGTCTGACAACGGTTTAATATTGATAATATACAAGGATCTCAAACAATTGCACAGTAAAAAAAACCAAAGAAACCAAATAAAAAATGGGCAAAGGAGCCGAATAGATATTTTGCAATGGGAGGCATACAAATGGCCAACAGGTACATGAAAAAATTCTCAACATCACTAGTCATCAGAGAAATGCAAATTAACACTACATTGAGATACCACCTCACCCCACTTAGACTGGATATAATAAAAAAGACAGTGAATAACAAATGCTGGCAAGGGTATGGAGAGATGGGAACTCTCCTGCACTGTTGGTGGGACTGTAAATTAGTACAACCACTATGGAAAACAGTTTGGAGGTTTCTCAAACAACTGCAGCTAGATCTTCCATACAATCAGCAATCTCACTTCTGGGTATTTACTCAGAGGAATGGAAATCATCATGGTGAAGGGATACCTGCCTTCCCAGGTTCATCACAGTTCTGTTCACAATAGTCAAGTTATGCAACCAACCTAAATGTCCATCGATGGATGATTGGATGAGGAAACTGTGGTATATATACACCATGGAATACTACTCTGCCATAACAGAGAATGATATTCTCCCATTTGCAACAACATGGATGAACTTGGAGAAACATATGGTCAATGAAATAAGCAAAGCACAGAGGGATAAATACCGTATGTACTCACTCATATGTGGGAGCTAAGAGAGAAAGAAGGGAGGAAAGAAAGACCACAGTGGTGCATTGGACTTGCAGAGGGAGAGAACATACCTTAGGATACAAAGTGTGGTGGGAGTGGGAAAAAGGGAGGGGGGTTGATATTTGGGTGGGGACACAGGGTAGAAACACAATTTGTGGTAATGGGCAAGCTGCCAGTATGAATCTGGCCTTCACATCATGGATATGAGAAGTGACAACCAGCTCTGTATCTCGTGAATATTCATAACCAATTTAAAAAAGTGAAAAATAAAATAAAATAAAATAAAATAAAATAAATTTTGGATTGAAACTGGCATTCACACATAGATGTGATTTGTATTTTAGTATAGATATGATCTTAAGTTTGTAATTGATAAAATAAACATGTTATATTATTTAAAAATGTTAAATGAATTTATGAATTTTAAGTATTATATAAAGTAGTTCTGCTGCTTCTTATTTATTTCTCATAAATATTTGCTCAGACTTGTTAAATTAATAACTCTGTATCCAACAATAAAATACAAAATATTAGACTGGAGACATGTAAATTAAATCTGATAAAAATAATAAAATAAAATTTATTATTTAACTACAGTGTTTTACCAAGTATTACAATTTTTTAACAGTAATTCTTCAGAAAGTCATGTGCATTTGTGAGTTATACAACAATAATGCTGTATAACAAGCCACTTCAAACTCCATGGCTTATGACAAAATTCATGGCTTTGCTGAGCTCTTCTGGAATCAGTTTAGTGGCTCTACTGTAAGTTGTGGGACAATTGGTCTTTGTTCTGGACCCTCGGTTGGGTTGACATTCATAAGTTTCAATCGGGAGCCATGCTGAACATAAAGATGTTAAAAGAGTACATGCTCTCTAAAAAAGGATCTCAGTAGCACATAAACCAAATCAAATTGCACAAGCACATTTAAGACTTTTAAACTTTCATGTTCTTTCATGTGGCTGAAGCAAGTCACATGTCCATTCCCAGAGGCATTGTTATGGTGAAGTATACTGCATCTTCACAGAGAGAAGAAAAAAAGTCAGCATTTACTAAATAATACTTCAATTCACTCTGTATGATTTTCATTTAAAAATAATATAAAATTTTCACAGCCATATTAGGAGGAAAAATCTTTAGTATTAGACATAACAAGTTGTGCAATATAACAATTTGATACTTAGACTCGGTAGTTTCAATGAAATTCACCTTATAATTTGCAAGTTCTTTCTACATACTAGAGGAGAAAAAAAAAATCTATGCTCAGAAATGAAGACAATGGGGCTGGCCTGTGGCTCACTTGAGAGAGTGCGGTGCTGATAACACCAAGGCCACGGATTCGGATCCTATATAGGGATGGCTGGTTGGCTCACTTAGGAGACCGTGGTGCTGACAACACCACGTCAAGGGTTAAGATCCCCTTACTGGTCATCTTTTAGAAAAAGGAAAAAAAAAAAAAAAAAGAAAAGAAATGAAGACAAGGAGCTTATTAATCATTAAGTTTCATTGAGAGGTACTGTGGTTACTTAGTAAGATCACTTAATTTGGAGGCAGTTCTCATTTAGTTTCAATTACCTCCTTCTCTGATAAATTTAGTTGGCCTATATGTAAAGTAAATTGAATGATTTAATATCCTATAACAGCTTTAAAGTTATATTTTTGCTTCATTGCCACAAATACTACTTTATATATGAAAAAAAGAAGTCCCCATTAGCTAACTTCTCATTCCAAATCCTGAAAAAAAATACCCAAAATGAAGTAATTGTTCTCATCTTGGAAATCATAGTGTACTTTTTCCCCCCAGAAGTAGGATATAGTTAAAAATTATATAGTTGGTATTTGTTTCTTTACCACACGTATATTTTCTTTTCAAAATATATATTTCAAATTTGACTAAATACAAACTTCTAAATAACGTTGTAAGAAGTTTTTTGTTGTTGTTGTTGTTCATATCTTCATAATAGAATGGGAACTCTAATATATTAATAATATATCATCTTTATGGTCTCTCTGCTGCATTTATACAATGGCTTTGCAGGAATCATTCAAGATAGATGGCTTGAATATTTGTATTACTGAAGGAGAAAGAAGTTTCAGCAGCTGTATCTGAATTATAAACATCTACTCTGTCTTGCACATAAGTGTCTGAGCATTAATTTCTTAAAACTACACTCTTACTGAATTTCATAATACTAGCTCATGTTCCTGCTTTATAAAACAATAGAGCATTTTGTCATAGTGTCTCTGCAATATATACATTCATCAAATTATGATTAGCTAAGGTCAAGTTTGCAGCTACAAATAACATCCACAGTATTTGATAAATAATGCAATAAAATATCATTTACTGCTCAATGTAATGGATGATCTACTTTTTACCCCTTCTGCTGCTCAGCTATAATCTTTAGGGCTACAGGAGTCACACTACAGCTCCAGTAATAATGGGCTTGTTATTGAATCCATTAACTTAATATTTTCCCATTTTATTGCACATTCTAGATAAAATAACCAATTGACAACATATATAAATAATGTCATTGAACACTGGTTAAATAGATTTTTACTGTGTTTCCTCCATCAGTTGTTCTGTATGCTGCTCATCGATTTATTTATAAATATAAATATATAATATAAACCTATAAATAGATAATCTAAGCATAAATATTTCCACAGTCCTTTGTACAGAAAAAGTCAATATAATGTTTTTATAAATATTGTATTTTTAATTCTAGCTTGATAATAATAGCATATATATTACACATATATGGAACACATACACATCAACATATATGCATATATATTTATACAGCAATAATATTAAGAAAAAGGAGGATGGCTTGAACATTAATGTAAGTGAATTTAGAAGTCAGAAGGTGCATAATCATTATCTCTGGGGGATTAGGACTATTAAGCAAGTAGGCAGTAAAATTTTCATTGCTGTGGGCTCGAGATTACTTAGAAATTCATCAAGACATGAAGGGATTAATCCAGACAACTATTTACATTTTGTATTTGGAACGAGTCTGCTAAAAAGCAGAGAGACTAATTACAGTGCCTGAAATGTTGACATTAGATATGTAATATTCATAAAATTGTGCCAATATTTAAGCCAATTTATATAAAATGAGGAATAAATATGGCAAATTGCATGTATGCAATGAGCTTAACATTTTATTCATTTAGTAACTTCAACTTCCGAGAGGAAAATTATTTAAAGTGATATGTTTTATTAGTTCATTATCCAAACACAATAGCTGAATTGAGCACTGCATGAATATTTTTGTGCCATGTAGTTAACAAGTGAAATAGAAGAAGAGACAATTTGTGTCAACACTTTGGGCATATAATAATACAATTCAATTTTTAGTAATATTTTACTGAGGTCCTTTAATCATTATCCACTTTATTCCCTAGTGTTTTTTTTCCCCCCATTAAAGTAGTAGTCCAAATTATTAACTTGTTTGAATCTAGGCAATTTCTTATCATTTTCTGCCTTTGGCAACGGCATAGAACAAACTTTGAAATAAGCTGAAAGAAGGTAATTGAAAAGGAGACAAATAAGCTATGTATACAGTTCTGTTTCACAATGTGCACCTGGAGTAATCTTTCAAAATAAAATATGTTTCACTGTGATCCTGAGGTGCTGGAAATGAACAGACATAGACTTCTCCATACCGGACAAGGGAAGCTCATTTATCAGTGAGTACTTACTCTCTATTACGTGCCAGTGACCAGGAACATGGAAAGAAAGGCAGGGCCCATTCCTTCAGGAGTCCACTGCCTGCTGGAAGGACACAGATTGGAAGGACACAGACAAAGGCAGTAAGTACTCTTCCCACCTGAACTCAGCTCTGAAACGGGCAATAGGCATCTATTTTGTTTACCTCTGTATCCTCTGTATTTCCTAGAACTAGCACAACACCTTGTCCATTGTTGAGTCTCAAAAATAAGTACAGATGAATAAGAGCGATGGTATTGGTAGTACAATATTGAGAGGGAGCACACAGGATGCACACCTAGGTCACAGCTTGAAGACAGAAAGGATACTGTGAGGGGTGTTACCTGGACTTAATTTTGAACAGTGTGGAGAAATCAGCCAAGTGAATGAAAGCACCGGGTGAGACAGGGGTCAGTAAAGGACATGCAGGAGGAGCAACAGGTGAACATGCCTAATCTCACAAATTTAAAGTTGCATTTTCAGTAATTTACTGTGGCCAAGGTGTAGTGCACCCAAGGGTAAGTAGCAAGAGATGAGGCTGACAAGACACGAAGGCTTAGACCACAAAAGGTCATGCATGCCATGCACAAGCCATTCAATTCTATCTTATAGACTATTAACAAGCTGCTGAAAGATGTTAAACAAGGGAGTTTCAGGCTAATATTTTCTTTTTATAAAAATCACTCAGGCATATTCAATTGAAGGAAAGGAGATGAGACAGGCAGCTCGTTTGGAAGCAGTTGCACTAATTGTGGCATAACACGAATAGGGCCTGAAATAAAGAACATTTAATGAGAGATATATAGATACGTTGGAAAGCTATAATTTAAGAGATGAAACAAATAGGATTTATCCTCATGGAAAACATTCTAGTATGAAAGAGGCCCAGATTAACTGATATAGATAAATTACTTTATTATTATTATTGTTATAAATTATTTTACCTTATTCTTGTTTTAATCAGTTTGCATGATGTAGCAGATTATGTCTCCCTAAAACTCATTGAAGCTTAAATTATGTCCCTCAAGTATTATGTATTAGAAACTTAGCCCCCACTGTGACTGTTAAAAGGGTGGGAAATCTTATTATGG
>NW_007727869.1:95841-97406 GCF_000696425.1 Galeopterus variegatus | reverse complement strand
TTAGCCCCCACTGTGACTGTTAAAAGGGTGGGAAATCTTATTATGGTAATTGAAAGGTGGATCCTTAAAGAGATGATTGGATTGTAGGACCATGTAGTAGTGAATGGATTAAAAATGGTGGTCGGGGATGTGGTTCTGAGGGCTTTAAGAGAAGAGTCTGTCTGTCTGTCTGTCTCTGCTCTGCTCTCTGCTTCCACCATCTTGCAGTGTGAGATGGGTCACTCTCGCCACCACCAGATGGACTTTGGACTTCCCAGCCTCAGATACTGTAAGCAACAAATTTCATTTTTTTATATAAATTACCCAGTTCCGGATATTCTGTTAGAGCAACACAAAGCAGACTAATACACATGATCATGACAATTGCCAATTAAAAAACAATGTAACTCTGTCAGATTTATTGTTACAGCTAGTGTTTATTGAGTGCCTACTGTTTAAGGAATACTATGTCATTCTGCAGAACACTGTAGGAAACTACAGAGAGGAGTTCACTTTCTCTATTTGTATTTTAAATGGTAACATGTTAATTTTCAAAATATTTTTCTTAGTAGGCATGGGGAAAGACTAATGTGGAAGAATCCATTCAACAGACAGGGGGTTAGAAAAAATTAAGTGAAACAGAAATTAGTAGAAGTTGACACTGTAAATCAACCATGTAAAAGGGATCAGCTACCTGAGTAGGGGCAGTTAAGGTGACATCTATCTATAGTGGCATGGGAGCAGGAGAGTAGCTGTTGATAAGCAGCAGGGAAGTTGCAGTTATAAATTTACATGGAGGCTGAGATTGTTCTGCCAAGAGCATTGGACATTAAACAGGAAGCTATTTCTACATCCATCTGGTTAATGTGGCTAATACCTTGATTTTTTGATACAGAAAAGAAATGAGAACATGTAAATATTTCATTATACTTTGATGTGCATTGGATAAAGGAACACAATTAAGTATACTTTATTCTCTCAGGAAAATATATTTTTTATATTTTATAATTCATTTCTTGCTCTGTCACATACTAACTAGTGCACAACTTTGGGCAAGGTATTTGATCTCCTTTAAGCCTCACCTTAAAATGATGATAGAGCCTGCCTTATTGTGTTCTCATGAGGGTTAAATGAAATGATGCATACAAAGAGCTTGTAAGTATCTGGTGTAATGTTTAGGTTTAATCTGATCATGGTTTTTCATTCATTCACTGTTTTAGGCACTGAAATGACAGCCCTGATTAAAACAGGAAAAAATCCATGTCCTCATAGAGCTTCCCTTCTATTGAATGAAATCATCATAATTATTATTTATTTTAATATTAATATTTTTTTTATTTTTCATCTCTTAGCAGTATTCCAATGTATGGCATGATTGCAGAGGTGGTATGGTTATTTAATGCCATAAAACAGCAAGTTCAGTTCTTTCTGTTAAGAGTTATTAAGAAAGTAAGTCTATTTAACCAAGAGAATTTAATTTCTTTTCAATGTAGTTTTCAATATTAGTGAAACCTTTTGTAGTGGCTCTAATTCTTAGCATTTCTAGTTTTCAGAAAGAATGTGCATTGTGTTGTAGATCAAGAATT
>NW_007727869.1:85904-95092 GCF_000696425.1 Galeopterus variegatus | reverse complement strand
TCTAATTCTTAGCATTTCTAGTTTTCAGAAAGAATGTGCATTGTGTTGTAGATCAAGAATTGTTAAGCAGAACAGATTTAAGTGTATTCAGTATTGTAGCACATTAGTCAGTGTTAACATAAAAAGAAAGAAAAATAGAATCATGTGAGAAATAACTGTAGTAGGCCTCCTCATTTCTAGTTGTTGGCCCATACAATAATTATCTAGGACACTAGCACATCTAGGAGTCATTGGCTAAAATGTTAGCATAATACTTGGCTGTACTGTCTTACTGTACAATGCCTGCTTATGATCCCTACAAATTTTTCTATGCTAGAATCACTCATTTGTTTATGAATTTTCCTTGGGTTGTTAAAGAAGTACCTTTAACAAAAACCCCATCTGCTCAGTAAGGAATAAATGGGATTTTAAATTGGAGAATGGCACAATGGGAAAAAAAGATATAATGACAGATATAAGATCATTGAAAATTATAGGAGACATAAACAAGCTTTAGGTTATAATGATTGGAAGTATCATTTTAATTAATTATTTTTAACCTTTTTAAACTTTAAAAAACACATTATTTTATATAGGGTGACATTAGAATGCTAAAAGCAAATGCTTTTTTGCATTTGCCCATTTATTCAGAAAATATTTATCTAATACTATATGCCAGGTACCATTCTGAGCAACGGAGATTTAATCATGAGCCAGTCAGGCACTCCCTGCTCCCAAATAACCTATGCCAGAAAGAGGTGGTGCTGTAGGACAAACTTGTCCTCAAAAAGTTCATGTGTTGGAAACTTGATCCCCCCTGTAACAGTTTTAAGAGGGTGGGGAATCTGATTATGGTATTTGAAAGGTGGGGCCTTTGAGAGGTGATTGGATTGTGAGGTCTATGCCTTTGTGAATGGATTGATCCATTCATAGAGTAATGGATTGGTGTTTTAGTAAACAGTCATGGGTGTAGTCTGGTGGCTTTATAAGAACAGGTGAGCAGGTTAGCTCTTGCTCATGCTGTTCTCGCCATGTGATACCCGGCATTGCCCCAGGACTCTATACAAGGTCACCACTAAGAACGCCCTCATCAGATATGTTCCCTGAACCTTGAACTTCCTAGAGCCTCCAAAATCGTAAGAAATAAATTTCATTTTTTTATAAATTACCCGGTTGCAGGTATTCTGTTATAAGTAGCACAAAACTTACTAATACAGAAAATTAGTACCAGTTAACACTATTGCAGTAGGGATCAAGTTTCCATCACATGAACTTTTGGGGGACACATTTGACCCATAGCATTCTATCCCTTGCTCCTAAAGTTTATAACCTTTTCACATGTAAATATGTTCATTCGATCCCATAAGTCATAACTTATTTCAGCTCAAAAGTCCGAAGTCTCATCTGAGAAACCAAACAAGTTATCTACTTCCAAGATACCATGGTGATACAAGTATAGGTTACACATTCCCATTCAAAAAGTGACAAGTAAGCCAAAGGAAAGGAGTAACAATATATCTTGCAAAATCTTGATGGAGACTGCCATGCCATCACAGCTTGGCATTCTGAGAGCCTGCAGACTTAACACCCCGTGGATGCCTCCAAGGCTTCTGGCTTGTATCATCCAAAGCTGCAGATCCAGCAACACCTGGGGCCAATTTAGCTACAGCTGAAGCAGCCACGTGGCCAGGGTGCAGAAAGTGGCAACCTGAGGTAGTCCTGGGCAGCGAACCTGTAGAGGATACCCCAAGCCTGTTCCGTGAAACCATCCTGTCTTTCTATGCCACTGGACATGTGATGGGAGGGGCAATCTCAAAGATCTCTGAAATGCCTTCTTGTTCTATTCTCTCAAGGATCACTTCCATCTGTAATAATCTCCTTAGCAGATGGTCACTGAGCTACAACCTTGGTGTCCTCTCTTGAACAAGCTTTTTCACTCTTTATGTGGCCAGGCCAGGCTGAGAGTTTTCCAATTTTTTACTCTCTGCTTCCTTTTTAATTATAAACTTCAGCTTTATGTCATGCCTTTGTTGCCATAGATCAGCCTAGGCTGTTACAAGTAACCACACAGCTTTCTGAATGCTTTGCTGCTTAGAAATTTCTTCTACCAAATACACTGGTTCATCACTTTTAAGTTTCATGTTCGATACAACTTTGGGGCATGGATGCAATCCAGCCAGTTCATAGCAAGACTGATTTCTGCTCCAGTTTCCAATAAACTCTTCCTCATTTCCATCTGAGACCTCCTCAGATAAACTTTACTATCTGTATTTCTATCAGCATTCTGGTCACCACCACTTAACTAGTCTTTAAGAGGTTCCAAACCTTTCCTAGTCTTCTTTTCTTCTAAGCTCTCATTAGAAACCAAGTTTTATTCTTCCAGCCTCTGTCCATCACCCAGGTCCAAAGTTGCTTCCACAATTTCAGGTATTTGTTGTAAGCAACAGAAAACTGACTAATGCAGGTGACAAGGGTAATTTGATAAACCTTGCCACATAATTTTATTTTCAGAGTCAAACCTGTTCACATACCAAAGCAGAATTCGGAATAAGTATTCTTAGTGTTTGTTATATAAAATGTCTAATTTTAGTCTTTAGTCAATGGATTCAACAGCAGCAAAGTGATGACTAATGTATTAAAGAAGGATTTGGGTCCATATGGGAGAAAATGCAACTAAGACCATATTTTGGTCAAGTAATGAAATAATGATAGCTTCTATTTAATTATGCAACACTCTCAACTAAGCTTTGTTCAAAAACTTTACATGAATTTATTCATTTAAGTTTTCAACAAATCTGTGAGGTGGATATCAGTATTATCTTCATTTTAAAAGTAAATTGAGAAACATAAAGTTATACTACTTGCCTGAGGTGTTTTTCATAAAATACAGAGCTCATACCAACCAAGCTGTTTCTAGAGACTCATTATGAGTTCAAAGTCTACACTGACAATAGGCAAAAACATAGCAGAACTTCTTCCTGCCTCAAGGTAACTTCTGCAAGTTTCCCTAGCCTGTGCTTAGACACTTCCTGTGAATTAATTCTAGGATTAGGTGTCTTTTATCTCTCTATTAAGTTACTTGCAGCTTCACCAGGCAATATGACTTCAAGTTCCAAGTAATTGCAGATTATTCTCAGACTTAAGTTGTTAGGTTCTATTCCCTTCTTGCTAATCTTGTATTTTCCATTGTCATCCAGGGAAAATGCCCTAAATAAATCATATCAAAATTGTATCTCTGTAAGTCAAACTTTCTCTAGGTCGTTATTTTTATGTCTGCCTTGTTAGTGTTAGTGGTAATACTTTAACCCCAGCTCCTCGACTTCATTCTTGGATATAAGAATGTTATTAAAATAAAATCATTGTGTCTGCTCTTTTTTTTCTTTCCTCTACAAAATTTAGAACCACACCTATAAGAGGCGACAATCTTATAGTAATGTGAAGCTCATTTTGTTCAACTTTATTGAATAAGTCAAAAGTCTACAGCATCCTGTGAATCAGCTAAGACAGACCCCAAAATCATACCCTTCTTTTTGGACTCCGAATTCAAGTCCAATATAATCACCAACACATTGTAGTCATTCTTATCACCGGATAACAATAATAATTTATATGTTATTGGCAGTTTTTCAAAAAACTTAAATATAGAATTACCATGTGATTCATCAATTTCACTTCTGGGTATACACCCAAATAATTGAAAATATGGTCTCAAAGAGCTATTTGTTCACCCCCATTCATGGCAGCATTTTTCATAACGGCCAAAATGAGGAAGCAATTGAAGTGTCCATCAGCAGATGGATAAGCAAAATATGGTACAGTATATACGCACACAATGCAATATTATACAACTTTAAAAAGGGAAGGAAATTCTGACACATACTACAACATGATTAGACCTTAAATACAGTATGCAACATGAAATAAGCCAGTCACAAAAGGACAAATATTATATGACTCCACTTATGTGAGGTAGCTAGAGTAGTAAAATTCATAGAGACAGAAATAGAATGGTAGTTGCTAGAAGCTGGGGACAGGAGTGAATAGGGGGTTATTGTTTAATGTGTATGGAGTTTCAGTTTGTAAAGCTGATAAAAGTTATGGAGATAGATAATGATAATGGGTGCACAACAATATGAATGTAGTTAATATCACAAAACTGTACACTTGAAAATGGGGAAAATGGTTAGTTTTATATTATGTGTATGAATATAGAAGAATCTCAATAAATATTTGTAGAATGAATAAATAGAAGAGGCCTTATTATATATGATAAATACAAAAAAAGTAGGTCACAAGGCAAATAAATAAAAGGGGAAATAACCATAAATTTAGGAACACAAAATACTTTGAGTCTCTAAGAAGATAATCATTAAGAGGAAAAATGAAACTGTAAAATGCCTAAACAAAAACATAAGTGAAATACTTCAGGATATAGGACTGGGCAAAGACTTTATGAATATGACTTCAAAAGCACAGGCAACAAAAGAAAAAAATCAACAAATGGGATTATATAAACTAAAAGGCTTCTTCAAAGCAAAAAAAAAAAAAAAGAACAACAACAAAAAAAAACAATTAACAAAGAGAAAAGACAACCTACAGAATGGGAGAAAATATTTGAAAACTATGCATCTGACAAGGGATTGATACACAGAATATACAAAGAACACAACTCAATAGTAAGAAAACAACTAACCCATTTAAAAAATGGGCAAAGGAGCTGAATAGACTTTTCTCAAAGTAAGATATACAAATGGCCAACAGACACATGAAAAAATGCTCAACATCACTCAGCATCAGGGAAATGCACATCAAAACCACACTGAGATACCATCTCACTCCAGTTAGACTGGCTATTATCAAAAAGACAGAGAACAACAAATGCTGATGAGGATGAGGAGAAAGGGGAAACTCGTACACTGTTGGTGGGACATAAATTAGTGCAGCCATTAAGGAAAGCAGTATGGAGTTTCCTCAAAGAACTACAGATAGAACTGCCATATGATCCATCAATTCTATTGCTGGGTATATACCCAAAGGAATGGAAATCATCATGTCGAAGGGATAGCTGCACTCCCATGTTCATTGCAGCTGTATTTACAATAGCCAAGAGTTGGAACCAATCTAAATGTCCATCAACCGATGACTGGCTAAGGAAAATGTGACACACACACACACACACACACACACACACACACACACACACATATACACATATATGTATGTATATATGCACTATATATATATATGTGTGTATATATATACATACACACACATACACATATATGTCACAATAATTCATTAAACTTTCAAAAAAAAAGTACAGAACTGTGGTTGTTAGAGGTGGGAAGGAGGGGGTGCTGAGAAACTAGTTAAAGATTTATTACATTTTGTAAACATGAATATACTAACTATCCTGATTTGGTCACCACATATTGTATACACGTGTATTGATATTTGATTCTGTATATATGTAAATATATATAATCAATTTTAAAAAAGAAAAATATATATATAAATAGGACTTGAATAGGTAAAAGGATGACCCCCCCCACACACACACACACATCAGAAAGAGAGAGAGAGACTGGAGGAAAGAATATTCCGGAGATTTTTAACATGCAAGATTCTCATTGTTATTAATGATCATCTTGATTTACTTGTTACTTCAAGTTTTATTTATGTGAAGTTGTTGTTAATTCATAGTTGTATAATTTAGCTTAACTTTTAAAAATTAAAATTTGAAAGTAGAAGCATAAATAACCACATGCAGGTATACAGATATTCCAGTTCTGTAAAGTGCCTAAAGTGATGTAACATGGTTTGTTAGAAATCTGTCAAATATTTACTTGTGCTTCTAAAACTTTAGTAAACAGGTTTACCATTTTAACTATAAAGAAGAAAAACTTGAAATGTTAAGACCAATTACAGTCAACTCAATATCAGCAGGAACCATACCTGTTCAAATCTTATTTTCTGGTCTTAAAAGGAGTTTCTCTGCAGTTCAGTAATGACACACACAGCATTTTTGTCACAGAACCTCCCTGTCATCTCTCTATCCTCTCTCTACTGTTATCTCATGTAATGAGTGCAATACCTTGAGCGCACTGTTCTTTTGTAATCCTTATTTCTCTGTTTCTGTATGTAAAACTGCTTGAAAGGGAGGCTTAGAAATACTGTTTCTCTTAAATCAGCCAGTGCTCACTCTTTTCTCCATTCTATTCATAAGGAAATCATAATCGAATGTCAAAAATCAAAACTTAAAAGGATTTATTTTAGCTGTAAGGGAGAATATTCTGGCAGTTGGAAGTGCTAAACATATGAAAATGTTGCAAAGGAAGTGGATTATCATGCCTAGCATTAAAAAATACATTTGTCTCTCCCTTAGTTTACATGTACTGGAAATAACTTATTCATTAGATCCAGTGCATCCTTCTGAAAGTCCGCAATGGACCAGCAGAGCAGGCTTTACCTTCATGCTATACTACTAAATTAGTTTTGTTTTCACTATCTTTAATAATTAGTGTTTCTAGAAGTTGTAGTAAGCCTTCAATAGATGTATCATTGAACAGAATACTGCTTCTCCACAAAATATCAAGGTTTGCACCGTTTTCTGCTTGAAGAGCAAGTGCATGTTGAAGCGTGAACTGTGGAGCCAGAAATCCCTCATTTCTAATCTCTGCTTGGCAAGTTGCTTAACTGAGCCTAATTTATTCATTTATAAAAATGAAATAAATAGTAAACACCTTGCAAAATGTCTGTAAGGAAAATAATGCCTGTTAGGCCAAATTTAATATTTTGATTGCCAACAGTACATATTTAATGAATGGTAACTGCTGCTGCTGTTACTGTGTAAACTCATCCAAGAATATAGCAGCCTTTTACGTTGTTGTGAAGTCCTTGTTCTCTTTACAGCACTCTACCTGGCACCTATTGTATGTATAATAAAAAAATGTAACTTGTGTTCTGGACATTTTAAATTGTGTGCAGTCATAAAGTTATTCTTACTAAACTATTACTTTCCACACACTTTTCCAGAGATCAACTTCCTTCCATGTATCAATATCATTTGTGGGTTAAAGTTCAAATCCTTCCCATGAATTTTAAATACTTTGTAATCTGTCTTTGACACATTGTTTATTCTCATCTCACACTGCTGAAACCTGTACTACAGTCAAACACATGTCTTATTATTTATGTGTTCTTTGCTCGTGTCTTTTCCACCATCTCGAGAGAAAAGCAATTAGATAAGCGATATGACCTATAAATGTCTCCCTTCTGCAGACTGAAATAGGTTTTAAAAGTGGGATGATGGGACTTTTTATTTTTATGTAATGAGGGCCTAACACTGCTTGAAAACTAATAAGCGCTCAAGCTGTACTTGGTGAACGTAAGACTAACAGTTACAGCTATATACATCAGTGTTGTCAATGTGAAGACTTCACTGAATAAATTAATAGCAAGATTTTAAAAGAAAATGGGCGGAGTATGGGGTAGAGGGAAGCAGAATAAGGAAGTTTAACAATTTGGGGTATTTTTGTGCGATAGGTATTACACATTAAATAACCTTAGTGAAAGTCTTTTATCCATTTACCTCCTCACTTTGAGTTTCCCAGCTATTTGAATCTGCTCCACTGTGATTAATTAACTCAGTAATAACAGAAAACTATGTTATGGCAAAAATACTATTTTTTTTTTTGTAACAGCAGTTTTTGTTTTCCTATAATCAATATTTAGACTGAAAAAAGACAAATATTATAAATTTATTTGATCTGTTCTGAGATATTATTTATCTACTTATCCAAAGTTTAAACAAATGACTTTTGTTGCACATATATAGGGAAAAATATAAAAAACTGAAAATATAATGTAAAGTATGCATCATAAGGATGGTGTACATTCAGTCTTGTCTTACACTTTGTTACCTTGTCATGGTCTGTAGCACTGTGCAATCGTAATAATGTTCACAATAGGGTCTCTGAATGATTAAAGATGGGTTGGTTTTGTTAAAGTTTAAGGGAATAAGCATATTTAGTTTAGAAATATTATAGTGAGAATAAAATGGGCTTTAGAATTACAAACATTCACAAACTATTTCTTCTTAAATCTTAACATCATCATTTTCTAGCATGAGCAGTGTACTTACTATATCATGGCCTCAGAATTCTCATCATTTATAAAGAGTATAATGAGGCTTTGTTTTTAGTATTCCTGTGAAAATTAAATGAGCTAATATATAAAAATACTGTTCCAATAGAAAGTATATAAATAATTGCGGACTTCTCTTGCCTTTTATCATAATTTTATTACGATAATTGGTTATTCATGTATAAGTATGATGTGTAATTAATTTTATTTATGATTCAATTGCTTCCAAAATGGGATTTGAGGTTGTTTAGTAATATAATTATTTCTGTATGTTTGTTGAGCATCTACAATGTGCTAATTGACATGTTAGGTGTGACAAACCTAGTGACAAAGGAAGAATTGAGTGCTAAACACAGGGCAGAGGAAAAAGCTGTAATAAAAAAAATGTAGCTTAAGCAAGGTATCATAAATTAATGTAAAATTGTAAGAAGTACATGGCAAGTTGCAGTTGATCAGATATATTTAGTTAAATACAATACTCCATTGTCTAATTCTTTTGTTTTGGATTGCCACTGTATAAGGACTTGCCAGATCTAAATATATAATACTTCATATAGACTTGGGCTGTCTACCCATAGAAGCTTCTAAAGCAGAAATACTTCTCATTCTTTCAGTAGGTGGACTGCATAATCAATCATTTCCCTAGTAAAGCCCTAACAAAAAGCTGTCATTGTTTCTCCTCTGTACCCTGCATGAAATATGTAACAGTAGAATGATGTAATTTTAAAGTATTAGTTTTGTTCTAGATTAATTGCTTTTTTCCTTTTTAATAAAAAGTAGGAGACATATTATAGGATTAAGATACTCCAGGGTGTGTTTTATTGATCCACTAATACATGATTTGGGTGGTTAAATCACTTAGCCTTTAGGTTTGTAGCTCATAATGTACCCTAGGCATGAATAAATGGAATAATAAAATGTACCCTGGAGTGTCTTGATGTCATATTAAAAATAATAAAACACATGAACTGATATATTCTGAATTCAAATAAAGAAAAGGTAGGCTATGCAAACATTCAGTACTCTGATTTAAATTAAATCGACACTTTAAAAAAGCTAATAAT
>NW_007727869.1:83446-85055 GCF_000696425.1 Galeopterus variegatus | reverse complement strand
AGCTATGCAAACATTCAGTACTCTGATTTAAATTAAATCAGCACTTTAAAAAAGCTAATAATATGGTTACTATACATAAAATTTTATTCTACATATTTTATTAAATTTGTTTTTTAAAAATCTTCTAATGGATTTGAAAATAATCTTGATTAACTTTGAAGGACCCAAAGTCAATCATTGAATACTTAAGTACAGAGAAATTCTACAGAAACATTTTTAACATCTCTGATTTCCAAAAGTGTTTCTTTCATGATTTATTATATTATTTAACTTCTAGGTCATTTTCTCAACTCTGGACTAATGTATTTTCATTTAATTCACTTTAAGATGTATTTCATACTTTCAACATGATAAGAACTGGGCTAGGAACTGGGCCAAGTACTGAGGAATCAAAGACGAATAAAACAAATTCCCTACCTTTCAATGTTCAGAGTGTAGAAGTAAAAATGACATATAAGTAATTTAATACAAAAAGAAAAGCGCTATAATTCAGGGCTGTGTCTACTTCTGCCTATGCGATAGAGAAGTCTTTATAAATAAGAACACATTTAAAAAAATAAATAAAGGCCTTGAAGGTGAGGAAAAAGGCAGCAAGTGAACTGATAAGGCAGGGTGTCATCGCCTGGTGAGGGTGTCTGTGACCTGCATGGGTTTTTGGACTTCTCCCTGAAGCCAGTAGAAGATTGTGGAACACCTTTGTTATTGTCTTATTTTTTTTAGCACAGGAATCATAAGAGGAAATTTATCTTTTGGAAAGATCCCTCTAGCAACAGTATGGAAGATTGATGTCCCTGGCATGAGGTAATTACAAATGTTTAAGTGAGAGATGGTGAGGGACTGAAGAGAGTGGAAAGAAAATGAAGAGCAGCATTTGAGAAAAATGTCTGAGTTAACATTTTCCTCCTTCACAATGCACACCAGCAGACAGTAAGTCTCTGTGACTAATAAGATGTAGGATGCTGGGAGTGAAGGGCAGAGGAAAATGAAGAGGAGTTTAAGAATATTTAGTCCTCTTTAGCTGGAGCAATAACTAATACTAGCCTAAGGGGAGTAAGCACCTTTGCAATTTTGTTAATCTTGCAAGACTCGGTGTAAATTTTATTTGCTGCAGAAAATATTTCCTCAGTCAGATGATCCAGCCTCTCTGCTCCTACACACACACACACACACACACACACACACACACACACACACACACACACATCTCAATCTATGCATAATTTTGTGAAATCATTTTGACATTCTGTTGAAAGAGCCACCTCACCACACCTCCTTGCTGTGCCACTAAAGGAATAAACTTTTAGAGAGCAGACACCCTGTCTTATTTATCGTATTATTCCTAGTTTTTAGCTTAGTATTTCAATGCTTGTCGTAGGACACAGCCAATACTATTGAAATAAATTTAGCTGGGGAATAATGCATGAATGTTTACTCAGAGAACTTTTAGGAATAAAATAGGCCAAAAATAATGAAAAAAAAAAAACTTACTAGGGAGCGGTAGAGCAACTATACTGAGTGAATGTGGATCAATTATATTTTGCCCTCAGTACTCTGTTCTGCTCTCACAATGATCTTTCAAATTTGTAAATACACTCAGTTTATTTCTTTT
>NW_007727869.1:81567-82685 GCF_000696425.1 Galeopterus variegatus | reverse complement strand
ACTCTGTTCTGCTCTCACAATGATCTTTCAAATTTGTAAATACACTCAGTTTATTTCTTTTGTTAGCACCCATCCATACTTCTTCATTGTTTGCCAAAGAAGATTCAACTACCTTAGTAGAGAAACAAAGATATTCAAGATCTGGTAACTGCTTACATCTGGAAGCTTGTTAAAGTCCACCACCACCCAAGTTTTCACACATAATGTACAGCTTGGCTATACCAACATGCTTGCATATTTCTCACACATCTTTTACTCACTTCTTGATATTTCGTACATTATTTTCTCAAGCTGATGATTTCTGTTCATCTTTTTAATTTCAGTGCAAGTATCATTCCCTAGTAAGAGACTTTTCTGTCACTCCCCATCAGAATTAAATGCTCTATTTTTTTTATTCCTTCACGTGTCTTTATTCTGACATTAAGTGCACTACATTATTATCCCTTACATAAAGCATTGCTTTTGTAAGCAATGACTTTTGACTATGACCTGCACCTCATTCCTAGCAAAGTAAATGTCACAAAGTCATCACTCAATAATCACTTTTGAATGGACAGGAAATGTTCTGTTTGATGCCCCAATTCAACTCCTTTCTGATAAAGTAATTATTTATGCATGAACTATGCCTCTTCTATTTTCTAAATCAAAAATAGGAAACATAAAAGAAGAGTGAACCAAAAATATTGGAGTTAGGGCTTAAAAAGTAGAAAAGGAGGAGTAAACCATGAAGTAGAATCTACAATGATACATATTCACAATTTAGTAAGCTGAGGTCAGAGAAAGTAGTACTAAATATGCATTTACAAAGTGAATTAAAGAACACAGAAGAATCTAACAGATAAATAGTTTATTGAAAGTTAAAAAGAGGTTGCTCTTTAAATTCAGCAGCAGATATTTTTCATGTTTTTAACTAATGAAGAAAAAGCAATGTTTTATGTAAGATGGAACTAATACATAAAACATTCTATTTTATATTTTGTCAATGTTGTTGAAAAAGGATAATAGCAATATCCATAAAAATTGGTTAATTGATGTACAGTTTAAGAAAAAGCAATTCTGGGGCCGGCCCGGTGGCGCACTGCTACAGTGCGCCACTTGGGAGTGTGGTGGCGCTCCCG
>NW_007727869.1:78180-80461 GCF_000696425.1 Galeopterus variegatus | reverse complement strand
TTGCCGGACACGGAAAAAGACAAAAAAGAAAGAGCAATTCTGACATTAATAACTTAAACTGTATGTGGAGGAAATAAATGTGTAGAGTTTTGTTTAATGGGTACAGAGTTTCAGTTTGTAAAGCTGATAAAAGTTCTGGATATAGATAGTGGTGATGGGTGCACAACATTTGAATGTAGTTAATACCACAGAAATGTGCACTCGAAAATGTGGAAAATGGTAAATTTTATGTTATATATATATGAATATAATAGAATTTCACTAAATATTTGTAGAATGAATAAATGAGAAAGGCCTTATCATATATGACAAATACAAAAATAAACAAATAAATAAAAACCCAAAATAGGTCAAAAGCAAATAAAAAAGGGGAAATAACCATAAATTTAAAACCATAAAATACTTTGAGTCTAAGAAAAATAATCATTAACTTAATAGGAAAAATGAAACTATAAAACTCCTAAAAGAAAAGATAAGTGAAGCACTTCAGGATATAGGACTGGGCAAAGACTTTATGAATATGACTCCCAAAACACAGACAACAACAAAAAAAATTAACCAAATAGGATTATATCACACTGAAAGGCTTCTGCACAGCAAAAGAAACAATGGAGAGAAAAGACAACCTACAGGATAGAAGACAATATTTGCAAACAATGCATCTGACAAGGGATTGATACACAGAATGTACAAAGAACTCAGACAACTCAACAGTAAGAAAATGAATAACCCAATTAAAAAATGGGCAAAGGAGCTGAATAGACATTTCTCAAAGTAAGATATATAAATGGCCAACAGATGCATGAAAAAATGTGCAACATCACTCAGCATCAGGGAAATGCAAATCAAAATCACACTGAGATATCATCTCACCCCAGTTAGACTGGCTATTATCAAAAAGACAGAGAACAACAAATGCTGATGAGGATGTGGAGAAAGGGGAACTCTTGTACACTGTTGGTGGGACATAAATTAGTGCAAATAACTTAACAGTAAGAAACAGTGAGACTGTAAATTGGTGCAGCCATTATGGAAAACAGTATGGAGTTTCCTCAAACAAATACAGATAGATCTACTATATGATCCAGCAATCAAATTGCTGGATGTATAGCCGAAGAAATAGAAATAATCATGTTGAAGGGATACTTTCACTCCCAACCTAAATGTCCATAGACAGATGACTGGATAAGGAAAATGTGGCATATATACTCAATGGAATACTATTATGCTGTAAAAAGGAATGAAATTCTGCCATTCATAGCAACATGGATGAACTTAGAGAAAATCATGTTAAGTGAAATAAGCCAGCCACAGAAAGAAAAATGCCACATCTTCACTTATAAGTGGAAGAAAGAAACAGAGAGAGAGAGGGAGAAGGGGAGGGGGNGAGGATTATGCCCTCTAAAATCATAGACTAGTCTGAAAGAAACTATAAAATAAGAATGCACAAAATGAGTAAAGAAACAGAACTAGAAACCACTCATAATGACAGATCATTTTTGGTTCGTAGAGAGGAGGAGCTTATTTGAAAAGCAATCAAATAGAAATTTTTGCAAAGGCATGTATTGTCAATAAAATAAAACCTTAACTGATAGTTTATATAGCAGATTAGACATATCTAAATAGAAAAAAATATTTAAGTGTAATTAAGATTTTAGAAAATTTTAAATATTCACCATGGAGAGATAGAAGCATGAAAACTATGAATGAAAGGTTAGGAAATATAAAATAAAACAGGATTAGAAGTGCCAACATAAGACTGAGAATTTCCAGAAAGAGATAATGTGTGAGAGGCAATATTTAAAGTTATATATAGCAGAGAGTTTAGCAGAATAAAGTCATAAATTCTCAGGTGAAGGGTCAAATATTACCCTGACCAGAAAACAATGATAATAGAACCACATTTAACATGTTATAATAAACCTGAAATACATGCAAAATCAGAGAGAAATGGAATATTATTTACAAATATATTAGAATTTTAACAGTAGCTGACTTCTCATGTGAAATAGTCCTTCAGATAGAGCGTCATCTAATTTCAGAAGGGAAATGATTATCAGTTTGGAATTCTGTATCCAGGAGAGAGTGGAAAGGGGAAAAGTCCCTCTCCTTTAGCAGTTCACTGCTTAATGGGAGAAAGTTATGTAAGAACATATGACAGTCTTCCCAGCTAGGCTCTAAATCTTGGTAAAGACAGGGGATATATATAAATAAAAATATCTAGGGGCCGGCCCGGTGGCGCACTGGATAGTGCGCCGCTTGGGAAGCGTGGTGGCGCTCC
>NW_007727869.1:77086-77792 GCF_000696425.1 Galeopterus variegatus | reverse complement strand
ATATATATATATAAATATATATATATATAAATATATTTATATATATATATATATATTTACTTTGTGTGTTGTTTTATCTTCTGCTTTGTCTCGATAAGAATATATCTTATACATAGTAAATTCTTAGAAATAAATATTGCAGAGAGGACAGGAGAAGAAATGGAACGAAGGTGGTGAGGGTAAAATAAAGATATTTTCAAATAAGAACTAAAAAATATGTCAAGACCCTCACCTGAAAACAAGATAAATTCATACTTTGATTGGAAAGAAAATTGAAACCAGAAAGACGGTAAGCAAATAAATTGGTAAATATTTTGGCTGCAAAATAAGGTAAAAAGCAACAACCACAACAACCATATCAATTAATAGTGGAAAGTTAATAAACGATATGTCACTTTAGTGCCAATCTGTATGAGAGATTTGGTTCTTTTGGGTCTTTAGTTCTTCGAATATGCTAAAACAGGGAGGAATACTAACTTCGCTTTAGACTTAGTTGAATCCAGTGTGCAAATTACAGTTTAAGAATAAGCACTAAAATAATAGGAAGACAATATATGCCACAAATCAACAGAGGGAAAACGAGAACAGCAGTTGTTTCAGTAAAGAGCACTTTATTTCAACAGAAGGGATTAAAAAATAAAGAAATGATATCATAGTATACAGAAAACAAAAGATAAATTATAAAACATGCACACACACACACACA
>NW_007727869.1:73335-76991 GCF_000696425.1 Galeopterus variegatus | reverse complement strand
AATAGAAAGAATTAACTGAATAATAGACTAAGCATTCAATTAACATAGAAAAAATTAGTCCTCTCACAAACCTGCATGAGTGTTTTCTCTCTCTGAGTTATGTGCTGTGATGTGGAATTTCTGAGTCTTAGGATATGTATACACACATCATTTCCTTAAGAATTTCCTGTTGCTCTCCAGGTTGGGTAAAGCTTTTCTCTCAAGTTCTTCACAGAGCTTAGTATAAACCAACATTCTAATATCGCAATTTCTGGGGAGTGGAAAGCATAATTGTTTTTGTTTTGATTTGAATTTTTTAAATTAGTGGTGAGGCTGAGACTCACATTTTGCACTTGTTTGTTACATTTCTCACTGTATAAAGAGATACAAAAAAGATTACTCAAAGCAGCATGAATGCAATAAGAAGCCTGAAGGGACTGCATCTGAGCAACTCCTCTGTTAGAAGGAGAAACTGGGTACAGCTCCAATTCAAAGTTAGAGTCTGTTTTTATTGTAAAGACAGGGAAGTTTCACAAGAAAAATCAGTTGATTCAATCATTTCAAAAGAATGCAAAGACATGGGCAACATGACCAAAGTTATCTACAGATATGTATAGCTTAAACAATAGAAACTAGTAACACCATTTAAATTAACAACATGACATTCCAAAGTACAATTTGTGAAAAGCTCAATTGATCAAACTATTATCATTATCTAATCTAAAATATAACCTCTCCTTAAATGATTTAAGCAAGAGTTACATTCTTATGATTAAATCTAATTGTCGCTAAAGTTTCCACCAACAAACAGGTTGCCCTTAGCAAATATTTTTTTCGCATTTTTCCCTACAGCAATTCTTTCAACAACTTTTAACAACAATCAGTGTGTTAAATAATCAAAGTACATAATCCCATCCCTAAACAGTGATTAGAATTGATTAGTTGGGCTTTTGCCCACTAGCTGTAGGCTGTTGTCTCCTAGCTAAGGACTTTTGTTCCATAAGGTTTTTACCTAAAGAGCCTTGTCTAAAAATCTAACAAGAATCAAGATTTCTAAACCTCTACACTTGTTAGCTAGACAGACATTTCTAGGCATTAAAAGCAACTAATATTTAGCCAAGATTAAATTTTTTCCTTTATGTTGTTGATTTGTATAATTTCATTCTATATTTTAGATATAGCATTTTTTGCTAATATTATTTTATTTATTTTAATTGAAATAAATGATTGCACATATATGTGGGGTGCAGTGTTAGACATTGCAATATTTTCCCAATTTGCCACATATTAACTTTGTCTTTTGTAGAACATCTTAATTTTGTTATAGCAAATTTTAGAAATGTTTGTTACAATTTGTGTTTATTAATTCTCATTTAAAAAGCTACTTCACAACCAAGGTCATAACAATATACTTTAGCATTAATTTTTTTCATTTGGTGTTTGGTATTACTTTTAGTACCTTTAAATATGATATCAGCTGTAGGATTTTTGTCATCTTTTATCAAATTAAAGAAGTTCCTTTCTACATATCTTTCTATTATTGATTTCTAGATAAACTCTATCTATGGGATGAAAACATACTTTGTATGAATTTAATTCTTAAATTTATGTTATACAAGATATGATTTATGTCAAAAAATATTTCATGTACACATGATAATAATGTATATTCTGTAATTGTAAGTTGTAGTTTAAGGGTGGTTGATAATACTGATGAGGTGTTCTGTATTCTTGCTTTTATTTTCTAGGTACTTGTTCTATTAATAAATATCCATAAAAGTATTGATGTCTTCTGGTATAATTTTGGATTCTTCTCTTTCTTTTTGTAGTATTGTCAATTTTCCCTTCATAAATTTTAAGATCTGTTGTTAAGATTTGTTGTCTTTATATAATTTGCTTTTGTCATTGGCAACACTTTAAATTCTGAAACTTACTTTGTTTGATATTACTACATTTAATCCCACTTTCTTTTGATTACTGTTATCACATTTTTGGTTGTTTTTACTTTTTTATATAATTATATTTCAAGTGTGATTCTTTCAAAGTATATACCTGGGTCTTGTTTTGTTGTTCTTATTGTTTTAGTTCAATCTGACAATACCTGTCTTTTGAAATGGTGATTAGTTCATTTACAGTTAATGTAATTATTGATATGGATGTATTAGATTAACCTTTTTTTATTAGTTTTTTGTTTTTTCCTCTGTTACTGCTGCTGTTGGTGGTAGTTGTGGTTGTGGTGTTGGTGGTATTCCTCTACTGTTTCTTTTATGACTTTTCTTGGGTTATTTGAATATGTTTATTAATCCATTTAATTTTTTGGATTTTAACTACATATTTTAATATATTTGTGTGGAGTCTTCTTTGCTTTTAGAAATACAATACATAAACATAGATTTTCCCAATTCACATAGAATTAATATTTTCTCATTTCAAATAATAAGTAGATACCTTACCATGATATAGGTCTCTATTTATGCACCTCCCCCACCCACCCCACATTCATGAAGTGGTGATCATATGTATTGTCTACCTACTTTGGAGAATCCCCTCAGAAAATTTTATAATTTTTGCTTTCAACACAACATATTTTAAAAACTTAAGTAGCAAAATTCACTCTATTTTATTTACCCAGTTATTTACCATATCTGTTGCTTCTTAGTCATGCCAAGGGTTCCAGATTTTCCTGTTGTTATTTTCCTGCTGACCAAAGAGTTTTCTTTACTTTTTTCTTTGCAAGCAGATCTAATGGCAAAAAAAATTCTGCTGATTTAAAAAAATAATAATAACTTTATTTCACCTTTATTCTTAAAGGATATTTTTAGTATGTATAGAAAACTGTGTTATTTATCTGTGTTATTAATTCTTTTCTTCCACCACTTTAAACATATTCTTTTGTCTTTTGGTCTCATGTAATATGTAGTTATTATCCCCTTGCCTGAAAGGTTTTATTTTTATCTCTGGTCTTCAGCAGTTCAATTATGAATCTGGATGTGGTTTTCTTTGAGTTTATCCTGCTTGAGGTTTTCTAAATTTCTTAAATCTGTAAATTTATGTCCTTAATCACATGTGGAAAATATTCAGACTTTATTTTTTCAAATATTTTTTCTTTATTAATTTCTTTTTTCTCACCTTCTGGGATTTCAATGACACCTTACCATCTTGTGTCATAGGTCTCTTGTATACTTTTTTTGTAAGTTCAAGCTCTATTCTCTCTGTTATCTAAATTGGACAATTTCTATTCATCTGCTTTCAAGTTTACTGATTCTTTCCTCTGTCATTTTATTTCCATTGAATTTTTTACTTATGGTATTGTAATTTAAAAATATAAATGTTTCAGTAGTTCCTTCTTATAATTCTGTTTGTTATTTGAAAACTTCTACCTTTCTGCTCCTTTCATGAGTTTTTCCCTTTATGGAAACATGGATATAATATGTATTTTTAAGTTGGTATTGATACTTTCAAAGTAGATTCTCTTGGGTCATTGTCTCTTAATTGGTTCTCTGCATCAGAGTTCTTTAGCTGTGTCGAGTTCTTCAATAGGTTGATTAATAGAGAATTGTATCATAAAGATTTTAAATATTATGATATGAGATTCTGGGTCCTTTTAAAATCCTCTGGAGGGCAGGCCCGGTGGTGCACTGCTACAGTGCGCCGCTTGGGAGCGCGGCGGCGCTCCC
>NW_007727869.1:70897-72550 GCF_000696425.1 Galeopterus variegatus | reverse complement strand
ACACTGAGGGTTGCGATCCGTTGCCGGACACGAAAAAAGACAAAAAAAAAAAAAAAATCTTCTGGAGATTCAGTTTTAGTAGTTAGTTAGTTTGTTTGTTTACTTTCTTTAGCAGACAATCATCAGATTAGGTTTAGACTGAATGTATGACCCAACTTATATTCACTGTAATTCCAATGCCAGCATAATTGTCAAAGCCTTGGCAGTGATACTATGGCTCACTCAGCATACACCACAAGGTGCTATTTTGTCACCTGGAAATTTGTATACATCATACATAAATTCTCAAAGCTTTTGATCTATTGATTCAGTTCCACACATACATAGCATGGGGATAAATCATGGACTTCATGCATAGATTTAAAGGATTTTTTTTCTCCAGCTCCATTCTCTTCATGATTGCCTCATACTCTCTGTGTACAGGGGCCTCAATATTTTGTACTCTTACTATTATTAACCTCACTGTACTCTTTTGTACCTCCTACAACTATGTNACATAAATTCTCAAAGCTTTTGATCTATTGATTCAGTTCCACACATACATAGCATGGGGATGAATCATGGACTTCATGCATAGATTTAAAGGATTTTTTTTCTCCAGCTCCATTCTCTTCATGATTGCCTCATACTCTCTGTGTACAGGGGCCTCAGTATTTTGTACTCTTACTATTATTAACCTCACTGTACTCTTTTGTACCTCCTACAACTATGTCCAACTTGTGCAAAGCAGCAAGAGAAAAAAAAAGAGAGAGACAAAGGTTTTCTTCCATACTTCAGATGAGAGGTCTCTTTCTCTAGTCTCTATAGCAAGTGAACAGATTTTTTAATTTTTTTTTTATTTTTTAGTGCTTGAAGTGCCTGCAGGTTCACTGATGCCACCATCATTGGTAACCCTGTCCATTGTCACCACCATGGGAATGCAGCTTTATGACTGGGACTTAACTGGGGACAGATCTGGGAGCATAAAAAGTGAAAGACATAAAACAGGAATTTCCTCGCATCCTTTTTATTCTATAGTGGCCCCAGTTCCTAGTGTCTGCACTAGAGAAAAAGAACTTTTCATTGAGCTTTTGTTGTCTATGCCACTGCACATTTTCTGGATTCAGGTTTTTCTAGAGTCTAAACCAGAAAATATGGAACAGAGATTCCAAATTTTATTTTTCCAAATAAAAGAGAAAAAGTTTTTATTTCCCTCTCCTGTCCACCTGTTACTATTCATTTTACAGAGTCTCGGATAGTTGCTTGTGTATTCTGCTCAGGGTTTTTAATTTTATTCAGTGGAAGAGATAAAGTGGTATGTGTTTACTTTATCTTACACAATTCTGGATGTCTCACCATACATTTTAAATGGGTAACTTTTGCTTTCTATTGTTTTGAGACCAGACTATAACAGAGGCAAACATTGAAAGTGAGAGACCATTGAAGAGGCAGGTGTATTAACCCAGGTGAGAGACAGTGATACCTCAATGGAAATGGTGGGACGTGGTTGGATTCCGGATATACCTCAAAGGTAAATCAACAGGATTTCCTAACAAATTGATAGCGTGAGTGAAAGAAAGCTTTAAAATATATGAGAAACTTCACTTTTGGCTCTGATTGCTTATAGCAGACCAATAAAAATAATTAAAAAATGACAGAAAATGCTGGATAAAA
>NW_007727869.1:67485-69551 GCF_000696425.1 Galeopterus variegatus | reverse complement strand
TTTTTTTTTTTTTTTTTTTTTTCTGACTGGTAAGGGGATCACAACCCTCAGCACGGTGTGGTCCACACCACGCTCAGCCAGTGAGCACACCAGCCATCTCTATATAGGATCCGAACCCACGGCCTCAGCGCCACCAGCACCGCACTCTCTTGAGTGAGCCATGGGGCCGGCCCTAAACCTACTTCTTATTTACTTGTAATTTTTAATTTTTTTCCATGATTTTAGCACACTTATAAGATTAGCAATGAAAAATTAAAGGAGATGCACAGCAATTCAACTGTCCTAAAGCAACTCTTTCATATGTTAAAATGTGTTAGGACTCTTTCACTTCTTGACCGAATAAAGGAATAATTTTACTTTTTCTGTGATGGTCACACAATGTTTCTACATTATATCAAATGGATTTACCATGGAAGTATTGTCATAACAATCTTCATTTCAAGGACTGATTAATTTGGTATGCAATCATTTATCATTTCCTCTAGTCAGATATTTAAATTGTTTAATACATTTGTCATTAAAATTAATGTTAAAATGAACATCTCAATGCACAAAGCTCTATTCTTCATTTGATTTAATTCCTCAGGATTAGTTATGAGAAATGGAATTATTTTGTGGAAGTATATGCATATTTGTAGTTTCTTATAAGTCTTCATAAGCTGCTTTTCAAAATTATCTTACTGGCAGTAAGTATGTAAGGATGATAGGATTATGTCTGATTTAATTTTAATTTTTAGATTTCCATTTATTTTGTTATAATTTAGAAATGTATTCAGTAATCTCTTCCCTATTTTATTCTACTTTAGGCAAGTTTTAATTGTTCTTGATTACTTCTGTACATCATCTGCATCCATAGATATTTTTGATTAAATACATGTATATCATGATACATTTCTAACAATAATTTATAAAAGTTAGAAACTGATGAGTGGGACGAACACAGGTATTATTAAATATCATGGTTAAACAGAATTTATTGAAATATATTCTCTGGAGAAAGAAGAGGGTGTGTGGCAAATTTGGCCTCAATTTGGGACTAGACAATTTCCAGTATCTAGAGGAGGCTCATGTTTCCAGCCCAGAGATCTGCTTGAAATAAATGTTATTTACTTCTGTGTAAATAACATTTGCATAGGTTTAGAGAGAGGTTTAGAAATCATCCTGGTCGAATGTGAACAATTCACTCAATATTATAAGTTGGTTACCCAAAGACAACCAAGATATTTTCATCATAAGCACCCTTTTATTTGTTTGTGAAATTAGAGTGAGGACTTAGAGAAAAAAATTCAAAAAATATTTTCCTTAAATAAGTTTTTTTGTTTGTTTGTTTGTTTTGAATTTGGACAGAAAGCCCCTTGTCCCAGTTTATATATATATATATATAAATATAAATACATTAAATATATATAAATAAATATAAATAAATAAATATATATATATATATATAAATATATATAAATAAATAAATATATATAAATATATTTATATATATATATATATATCCCTTTATGTAATGATGAAAATACTGTTTTTTTCTGAGATTGAACTTATATATATATTCCTCCATGAATATATATTTTATATATATGTATCCCTCTAAGAAGCCAAAACTACCTACCACTTATATTTAACAAGAAATAATGATACTTTTTAAAAAACAGAGACATTTTTCTATGCAAGTCAATTTATAAGTAGCAATAAATCATATCAACAAGAAGTTATTTCGAACTATATGTAACAAAGTCTAATTGTCAGTATCTGCATCTCTGTGCCTGAGTTTTTTCCCAACACTATGGAAAGTGTGTCTGCTTTTGTGAGTGCAGCCTGCTTTTGTGAGTGCAGCCGGCTGAAAGTGCTAGGAACGTGCAGTCCTGGGGAACACACTTCAACCATGACTTATAAGATTTAGTAGATAAATGCCCCACCTCCATTTCTCTTCCAGTGTGAGAGTTCCGAACCGCATGTTTTAAACTGCTTCTCAGAATCTCCTTACGGAAATAAACTCCAGGTACGTGCAGTTGTAGCAGACTGAATAATAAAGACTTTATTGCATTTAATTGGCTGTT
>NW_007727869.1:51597-67179 GCF_000696425.1 Galeopterus variegatus | reverse complement strand
TTTTTTTTTTTTTTTTTTTTTTTTTTTTTTTTTTTTCCGTGTCCGGCAACGGATCACAACCCTCAGTGTTGCCCCCGTACCGGACCGGGGACCAGCAACAGGATTGCAACCCTCGGTGTTGCTCCTGCGCCTCGCTCAGCCAGTGAGCGGGAACCGGTCTGTATGTGGGATCTGAACCCTCGGGTGGGAGCGCCGCCGCGCTTCCCAAGCGGCGCACTTATCCAGTGCGCCACCGGGCCGGCCCAATGTGCATGTACTTTCTTTTTTTTTTTTTTTTTTTTTTTTTTTTGTCTTTTTCCGTGTCCGGCAACGGATCACAACCCTCAGTGTTGCCCCCGTACCGGACCGGGGACCAGCAACAGGATTGCAACCCTCGGTGTTGCTCCTGCGCCTCGCTCAGCCAGTGAGCGGGAACCGGTCTGTATGTGGGATCTGAACCCTCGGGTGGGAGCGCCGCCGCGCTTCCCAAGCGGCGCACTTATCCAGTGCGCCACCGGGCCAGCCCAATGTGCATGTACTTTCTTATAGGTAGCAATCTTGCATTCTTGAAACAAAACTAATGATTAAATGTTTTTTTCTTTTATGTGCAAATTAATTCCATTTGATATTGTTTTCTTACCTTCTAGACTATTCTCATGGCAGAGAGAAGCATTGGTTCTCTTTTATGATGCAGTTTCTCTGTGATGTGTCTTTAGGGTCACATTTGTCTTACAAAATAGATTTTAAGGTATTTATCATTCACTTAGTCATTTGTTAAACATTTATTGAGCATCTGTTTTTTACCAGGCATCTGCTACCCAATTAGGATACCACAGTGGGCAAAACAGAACTTGTGACCAAAATCCTAATGACATGATAAACCCTTTAAGGTGAGCTCAACCTTTCACCCACTTCGTTTTTCCTTGGGGTATTTACTGATTTTTGCCCATGAACAGAGGTTGCTATGCCAGGCAGAGTGAGTGACCAGCTAAAGGCAGCAAAGCTTGTCTCAAATGTATAAGGCTTGAAAAATAAGAGTTAAAGCTTAAGGTTTCCAAGGAAGCTAGCAATTGAAGAGCTATAAATAATCCTTAAGAAAAGAGATGCTCAGAGAAGCAAGCCCTAAACTTGGAGGTTTCCCCTTCAAGTAATTTTCCAAATTCTTAAGCTGTTCAAGAAAAGAGGTCAAGAAGCCATACAGATAAAGGTTCGGGTTTCATCTTCCTTATGCCTCATCTGACATATTTTTACTTTCTAAAACTATTTATATAACCTAGCAATAAAATACTTCTAAATTTTACATTTCGAAGAATTTACTATTAAATTTAATAATTCAAAGTGATACTGATTTTGACAACAGATAATATATAACAAGTGAAAACTGTCACAGTAGATATGTATGTAATAAGTCCATAGAGGAGATGATCCTGGAATTAAACAAAACAAAACAAAACAAAACAAAACCTGAGTTATGTATACAATCTGCTCTTCACTGGCTGTAAGATTCAGAGCAATTAACTTGAAATGTGTGTAGTTGTTAATGTTCAGTGGCCAAGTGTACCTTCTAATTGCACTGGTCAAGTATAGGAAGAGAAGGGTTCTTGGCTGGCTACAGAGCTGGTTGTTACCTACCTGGTTTATAAGAAAAGAATAACCTACAAAAAAGAAAAGAAGACCTACAAGAAGTTATGCAGAATGTGGCCAGAAAAAGCAGAGCAGAAGATTTGACATTCCAATAGTGATGAAAATTTTGACCTCAGGAACCTTTAAGGAGAAAGACTCTTAGTAAGAACTCTTGGCTTATAGTTGAGGCTATTTACTAAGAGTAGATGTGAACCAATTGTACAGTCAACCTTTCAAATACTGAAAACAACCCTTGAATTACTTCAGCCTCTTATTGGATTAAAAAGACCTGCCATACTTTAGAAGCCCGCCAAAGGGGAGGGTGAAACTTCTCTTAAGGAAGATCAAATCACATAGCGTCATTCTAATGTTCCAGATGCAGTATCTGTCATTATCTGTGAAAGTATATCTCAGTTCTATATATGTTAATTTACAATAAGATTCCAGTGACATGGTTACCACATATCTGTTAAATATAGTAGAAGTAAATACAAGTGATAATAAAATTAGTTTCAAAGAAACTAAATTGAGCTGTTTACTGCTATTGAGCTCTAACTAAATCATTCTAACAAAATGCTTCATTTTAGTCAGTAGATGTGGTTTATTTTTTTAAACAAGGGATATGATAATATAAATTATAAAACCCCAGACCCCAAAATATTGGTCTTAATTATTTAAAAGAAAATCTATGAATAAATTTTCAATCATCTAATCACCATTTTACAATCATCTCAAGTATTTTAAAAGTTTCCAAATACTGAAAAGAATGGTAAAAGACTCTTACAGAGAGGAATCGTTGTGATATCTCTGAACATTATGAGTTAAGAGAAGATCCAAAAGTTTCCAAAGAAGGAAAAAAGACAAAACATAAACAACCAAAAAAAAAAAAAAAAGGGCCATCTACTAATGAAAGAGATCCATACAAATAGCTACAACCTTGGATAAATGCTGAAAAAAATGAACCAGACATGCAAAGTCTTCACAATTCAGAAATTCTATAACCAGACAAACTATCATTCAAGTGCCAGGACCACGTGAATGTAGATTTAAGTAACAACAATATATAAAAATTACTTACAGACTTCCAGTCAAGATGGTGGAATAGATGGTCCCCTGCATCACTCTGTCCCACAATCAACCAATTTGCAACTATTAAAAAGAAACAACAGCCCAGCTGGGGCCACTAGAGTTCAGGGGAAGAGGAGGAGAGAGCTACAGAGTTCATGAAGTCAAGAGAAGCCACGATGAGAGAAAGAAAGGACCACTTTGACCATTTTGGGCCCTGGCTACTTCAAGGCTGGCCCTGGTGAGCACACAGAGCAAGAGTTTGTAAAAGCCACAGCTGTTCCCTTCCCATGAAGTTGCTTGGAGGCTACGGGGGGAAGAGGGCCTTATGGCCCCCAGGTCAGCAAGATCACTAACAGAGTTCCTACATAGGAGTGAGGGGCCACAGACAACTGAAAAAATAAGCCACTAAGAGGCCAATGAGTCATTGCAAGGTACCTGAGCATGGCCTATCCCATGGGAAGTGTTTGGAGTGTGGGTGGTGGGGGAGACAGGTCCACTGTGAGAACATTGGGGTACATCATGGACAGCTGATCTGCTCTCCAATCAGCACAGGACTACTCAGTGGAGACTGGTCAGGAATATAGATCTTCAGGGGGTGGAGTCTGCTGAAAAGACTCAGGCCCAGACCAGAGTTTCCACACAACCCAGGTGTACTGGACCTCACAAGACCTGAAAGTGATTTCAAGCACAACAATTAGAACCTGCAATGCACAAAACACCTTCCCCAGAGAATCAGCAACAAAGCAGCAATTTAGCTCAACCACAGGGCTCAAGTGCTGGTTCCCTTAGGAAATTCTCCTATTTTAGTAGTAAGCAAAGGACAGCAAATTTTTTCCAGTGCAGAGATTAAGTGGTGGGAACAGTGAATTGTCCAACACAGTACTGAAAGAAAAAGCAAAATATCCACAGATCAGAGACAAAGTTTTTATGTTAACCAGTAAAGGTCTAACTCCACCTATGAACTCCTATAAAACATAGAAGGACCAGAAGATACCTGGGCTCCCAAGCTAAGAAGAAGGGAGGGCCATGAGCCTCAGCCATACTCCCCTGATGACCACATCCAGCCCAGCAATGACCACCCAGCCACCACAGGAAGTACCCTGGACTCCCAAGCTAGAGTGATGGGGGCCAAGGGCCTCAGCCACACCCCCTCAACATCCGCATCCAGTCCAGTGATGACTGAGCTGCCTCTGTAAGCTCCCTGGTTTCCCCTGTCAGAATGAGAGGTGTGCCATGGGCCTCAACCACACCCCCTCTTCCTCCTCCTTCCACCCTATCCCTCCTCTCTTCTCCTTTCCCCCTCCCTTCAACTGCTCTACAACAATATCTTAAAATGTAAAAAAAAAATAATAATCATAATAAATAAATTTTAAAAATTACTTCCAAAGAAACCCTTTCCTAAAGAAATTTCTTGAGGATATAATCCAGCAAAACTCAGGTAAAATCCAAGGAAGGGAAATGCATAGCTACAGAAAACGATAAAACTTTCTGAAGATTTAGGTGAAAAAAATCCCAGCTATATAGCAGGCATAGAAAACAATTAGCTGAAATTAAATCAGAGCTTCAGTGAATTCCAAGAACAATTTCTTTAAAAAGAATAATGAATGGCGTTTAAAGAAATGGAAAGAAGAACTAAGGAGTAAATGATACTAGTAAATACAATGAGAAAAGCCCTGGGTTCCCTATCAACAAGCCAGACAACTAGAAGTAGTACATTTATTGGTTAAATATGAGGTAAGTTCATATGTGGAATGATTTTGAACAATTAATACATTATAAATAAAAATAATTTATTTCACCTAGATGTTAGGATTTTTTGTTATTGTTGTTGATTCAAGGTTTGTCACCGTGATCTAAATGTAAAGAAATATAATTTGCCCACATCATTCTGAGCTACAATTATGTATTTATGTATGTGTGTATATCTTCATAATAATTTGCGAGCTCATTAGTTATGTTATGCACACTCAAACCTAAAGAAAAAATGATGAAGATGCCTCATTATGGAGTAAAATGTAATTTTATCAACTTTATGTGAATTAAAAGTTCAAATGGACAGAACATACTCTCTGCCAGAACTAGACGTAAATATTTGTCTGTATGAGGTGACAAGTACTTAAGTCTGAAAATGTTTCATAATTTTTTTGGCAACTAAGGCAGCACCAGCAAGTAAAGTGCCTAGGGATACAAGTAATTGACAATGCATAGCTTTGGAACTGAGTCAAAAGGGACTCAGTTCCAAAGGTGTTTAGAGGCTGATTCTCCTTATTAAGAATACAACCAAAAAGCATCAGTGTGCTTTTCCGTAGTTAATATTTCTCTGTAACTCATGGAGCCAGTGACCAGATACTACAAATTTTATAACTAATCTTAGTGTGGTGTTTTAAAATATTCCAGGGACAATGCAAAAGTTGTGATCCTCCAATGTGAGAATTGAAGCATTTTAAGCGACAAATCTTTGTTAATTCATTTGTTATGCACTGTTTAATAACAATGTCTCTCAACTTTAGTAGACAAATTACCAAGTGTTGTAGTCCATATTTGTATAGCAAATGATAGATAGCTTGTTTTCAATGCTGTATATTAAAATGTTCTCAGGATAGAAAATGGTGGCCATAACTTATATGAATAGAATTTTAATTTGGTTGAAATTTGGAAATAAAATTAATAAATAAATCCCTTTTTGCTATTTCTCTGGGAAATCCAGAGAAAAAAATTCTTATAAAAAATAAGAATAAAAAGTAAGAAAAATAACCTGAGCATAACTTTTAGTCCCTTTTAGAAACTTAAAGTCAGTCACTATTTTATGTAGAATGTTTTTAACATTTTTCTAAAATAAATGAGTATATTACATTATCTTGAATATATTGTGTGTGAATTGTATTTTTATGTCTGAAATATTTCATGTTAAAATTTTAGAAAGAAAAAAATGAACACATGAGAAAATGATGCATAAACAGAAATAAATATTTCTTCAGTGATTTCATTAGCAGTCTCCTTAGGAGTATTTACAGAACACACACAAGCTAAAAAAAAAAGTAAAATAAAATAAATTTCTGTACCTGTAAATAGTTGAAGAATAGTCACAAATTAAATGGAAGCCAGCGTACATTCGATGGGACAAATGTGTAACATAATTAACCCAATGGGCAGCAGCTTCCTCTAGGAAAATCTTGTGTTTGGTCCTTTTGATTTCAATCTCCCTCTACTGCCCCTGCATACACAAGCACATGTACATCTGCACACACACACGGAGAACTGTATTGCTGTCTATTTAACACTTAAAAGAAGTAGCATTTTTTCTCAACTTACTCTTTTATATTTAAAAAAATTTTAAACTTATTTGTGTAGTTTTTATTCAATGTGTGTAAGGTACAATCACTTGAAATTTGTCTGATACTTCTGAGGCACTAAAAAAATAGTAGAGAAAAGAATTTAATTTTATTTAACTGTATTGTTTAACGATGTCTGTCAAAAAATTTTAAATTTCTATCTTTCAGAAGTCAGTTCATTTTTCTCTTTGCCTCAGGTATGTCTTTCTTCTCTGGAATAGCAAAATTGTCACAGAGTAAAGATGGAGTCTATTTAGTTCTTCAGGGCCTTACCTAATCAATGAAAAACAAATTCTCTTTTGATGGAAGAGTCTCTAAAGTAAGGTAAAAACTAAGCACAAATATAACAATGATTTCATTTCAAATTATAGTTCACTCCTAGTTCTTTGGACAGAACACCTTCCTTTCATGTTTATTAAGAGCATCCATATTCTTCTTGTGTTTGCTTCCTTGATTTTCAATTCCATCTTATTGAGGTTTCCTGAAGAAATTCCATTTGAAATTGAAATACCAGGCTATGAAGGGGGGCAAATTTGAGAGTCTGCAGTCCTCACTTTAATTCTGTTTTCAGCCTAGGACTAGTAACAGGACAATTAAGCAAAGAAGTAGGATTAAGAAATGGCAGAGCTGCCAAACCTCTCCTGATTCAGGTCATCCCCGTGCAAATTCATTGTTTGGTGAGAAAATAATAGGCAAACAGCAAGCATTCACTCGTGTGTAAGCACACAGATGTATAAAAACCCATTTAAGAGCCAAATAAATAAATAAATACCTTCCTGCAGCTGTGGCTTAACTTTGTAGTTTTTAACATCAATATTGATTGAACGTGGCTTCATAAGAGTTCAGAAGACAGTAGTTGGTGAAGATACACACGGTGTTGATGGAGATGTATTTAAAAGTGGGCAGAATGTAAGACACAATGTTGCATCTTCATATGTATATCTGGAATCCAGATATATACATATCTTTGGGCTTACCATAATATATTTCCCAGTTATTGATATTTCTATCCATAAATCCAGTTCTTATCCTGGGCTTCCCTTGTTTAGAATTTGGGGCAGCAAGATTAAAAAATATACATAATAAAAATATTGTTTTGCCAAGATATATTTTCAAAAAGGTTTAGTAAAAAAGAAAAGTTTTATGATGAAATATGCTCAAAAATTAAAAATAGACACTTTTTATGAGAAGAGAAACATATTTTCCATTTTTCTACTTGCTAACAGATCAATATATTGTTTGAAGTTACAATAGATTTATCTAAGCTACTACATTTCATAGTTTCACTTCTGAAAGGTGTTTCCAGTGAGATATAATCTGAAGTTATTGGGTCAGTGTCGAAACAGCTCTTTTTTATTTAATTGAACCTACTCAGCTAGAATATGTATCTTTTTTCCTTCACCTTTTCCTATCTTTACAGGGTCCTCTGGACCCTGTAAAGTTTGCCCGGAACTATTTCAAACACCTTTAAGGTAGAAACGATCAACTAAGAATGGCAAAGCAGAAAAGATCCTGGGTCCCTGATGACCACAAAGACGCCAAACAGCCCTGAACTTCCTATCTCAATCTCATTTGTGTCAATCTATTTATTTATTTATTTGGTATTATTATTATTATATTTTTATGTTATTTACATTTAGACCTCATCTAACAGCAACATCTTTGTAAGAAAACCAAATTTAGTGCATTCTGTTTGCAACAACCTTTCTTTAGTAATTATAATCAATAGTGTTCCTCTATGAATCAATCAATTCAAATGCATGGTTCACTGCCAAATTATACATCATTTATTCATTAAATATTTAAGGCTGGCATTGCATTAGGTACTGGAGATAAACTACAATATAAAAACTTACAAAGCCTTTGCTTTTGTGAAACTTAAACCTGGTAATACTTTCATCAATAATCACAGAAACACATGTAAAATGGTGACTTTGACACTTGCTAGGAGAGAAGGAAAGAGACTCTGCACTAGTAGATCCTTGTGGCTGTAGTTTGAATGTGCCCCTTCTGAGATTCAGGTATTGCCAATGTGATGGTATTAAGAAGGGGGGCATTTAAGAAGTGATTAGGCCACGAGGGCTCGTCTCTCATAAATGAGATTAAGGTCCTTATAAAAGAGGCTTCATGCAGCTTTAGGCTCTCTTTCCCTTCTGACTTCCACCATGTGAGGTCACAGCTTTCCTCCCCTCCAGGGAATGCAGCACCAAGGCGCCATCTTGGAAGCAGAGAGTAGCCCTCACCAGACAATCAACAGAACCTCCTGGCACCTTAGTCTTGGATTTCTTAACCTCCAGAACTGTGAGGAAAAAAAAAAAAAAAATCTGTTCTTTATAAATTACCCAGCCTCAAGTATTCTGTTACAGCAGCACAAACAGAATCAGATTCTTGTTAAGGAAGGCAGGGATGGGGCCTTGTCTGGGAGGCTACAAAATGTTCCCCTGGAGCAGTATTGATTATCTACATGTGAAAGAAGACCAGGAATAAACTAGGTGAAGAGAAGATAGAAGTAGATGCAAAAATGATGGGAAGTCAAAAGACTAAAAAATCTAGATTGGTGTGAGGTAAGAATAACAAAAACAATAACGGGAACAAAAGTAACAGGGATCATTTACTGACCCCTGACCAATATCCTAAACATTCTTAAAAATGTTTTTATTGAAATATAACATATAAATAGAACAGTTCACAGATGTTGGGTTTAGTGAATTATCACAAAATGAACACCCACATGGAATAACAACCTCGGTCAATTAATAGAACATTGCTAACACTTTGGAGCAAACTTCCCAGTAATTACCCCATTACCATCTAATCTATCCTCTGTCTGACTGAACTGACTAATTTTGCCCCGACTTACAGGACTCCTCCACATTGTCATTCACAGCACTACTTGGTTCATTTCATTGCTGTACAGTACTCCATTGTATGAATATGCAATAATTAATTTATTCACTTAGCTATTATGGGCATTTGGGTAACTCTCAGTTTAGGGTTTATTATAAATAATGATATATTTTGTCACATATATGAATGCACTTCTAGAGTATAAGCCTAGAAGTAGAACATAGGCCATGAATATATAAGTTTTAATATACTGCCCCAAAATTTGCTAAAGTAATGGTATTGATTCACACTCCAAGTAGAATATACAAACTTCAATTGCTCCACAGCCATGCCAATCTCAATAATTGACTGTTTTCTTAATTACAGCCATTTTATTGGTTGTGCTGTTGTATTCATTGTGGTAGTGTTTGTTTTTTCAAGAATGAATAAAGTTTAGTAAGTTTTCATTAATTTATTGGGTGTTTGAATACATGTTTTAGAAATCTATCGGTTCTGTTCTTTGGACTATTTTTCTATTGAATTGTCTGTCTTATTTATTAAACTTTGAAAGATTTCATTGCATATTTTTAATGCATATCTTTTGTGGAAAGTGTATTTTGCAAACATCTTCCTTACTGTGACTTGCCTTTTCACTTTCTTAATGATATCTTCTGAGAAATAGAACTTTATAATTGTAAATGTAGTACAGTTTATCAACACTTTTTACTGTTAATGCTATTTGTGTACTGTGTCTCCTCAGGATCACAAAGCTTTTTTGTTTTCCTGTTATTTACAGAAGCTTTATTTTTCTGGGTTTTGTGTGTGTGTGTGTGTGTGTGTGTGTGTGTGTGTGTGTGTGTTTTCATTAAGATCTGCAATGTACCTGGAATTAATTTTTTTTATATATTTGTAGTTAGTTGCAGAGGCCAAAAGCCACTTTTTTCAGATGAAACTTCAAGAGCATTTTGGGAAGCCTGACTTCTTCCAGCTACTCTGTAGTGCCACTTTTTATTTTGAAATTATGTGTTCATATGTATCTATTTTTTTATTTCCCCTTTTCTTCTATTGATCTGTTTGTCAATCCTTGCACCAATACCAGATTAATTTTACTAGTAACCTTACATCTAATTTTGATACTCAGAGAGTAAAATTCCAACTTGGTTCTTCTTCAAATTTTTTTTTTTCTAATTTTGCAAAAAAACATTTCCATTGAAATTTTAGATTTGGTATTTTAATTATAATGAAAAGTCTATTGGAATTTTGGTTAGTCTTTTAATTAATTGTTATATCAATTTAGGGAACATTAGATTTTACAGTATTGAGTTCAACAATTTATTAAAATCAAGAATTTCTCCATTATTATATCTTCTTAAATTTTACTGGATAATGTTCTAAAATCCTTTGTGCAGTAGTATAGAACATTATTATTTCTAAAAACTTTCCTAGGATTTTTATGTCCTTTGTTGATACTATAAATAGTACAATTTCTAAAAACTTTCTTTTTTAATTTCATTTATTTTTGCATAAAAGAAATAATATTGGTTAATATTGACCTTGACAATTCACATATCAATTATAACATTTTTGTACATTCTTTTAAATGTATACATATACAAGTATGTTATCTACAAGTAAATCATTTTTTGTATATTTTTATCCTTACTTAATATCTACTGTACTGTTGAATGAGTGTAATAAATGTGAGTATGTTTTTAATTTTAATAAGTTTATTGAGTTTTGCAATCATCAGCATAATTGAGGTTTAGAACATTTCCATTGTGTCAAAAAAACCTCTCATGGTCATTTGCTACTGTAAATCCTCACTCCCATATTCAGTCCTAAGCACCCACATTTGCTTTCTCTCTCAACACATTTCCTTCTCTAGTTTACGTAAATGGAATCAAAGATATATGTAGTCCTTTGTGTCTGGAATATTTCATTTAGCATAACGTTTTTGAGGTTTATTTGTGTTGTAATATATATCAATATTTTTTTTTCCTATTTATTACTGAATATTATTTCATTGTATGAACATAGCACACTTGGCTTATTCATTCAACAATGATGGACATTTGGGTTGTTTCCAGTAGTTGGCTATTAGAAATACTACTACTATAAACATTCATGTATGATCTTTGGATGATCTAGGTTTTATTTCTCTTGGTAGATGCTTAGGAGTGGAATTAATGATTATATACTAAATTTGTGGGAGGGTTTTTGATACAGACAAAATGTTTTTGAAGATGTCCGTACCCTTTTACATTCCCATTGACAATGTATGAGCATTCCAGTTTTTCCATATTCTCACTGATACTTGGTACTGCTTTTTAAATTATTCTTATAGTTATTCAAATGGATGCAAAATGCTATCTTATTGTGAATTTAATTTACATTTCTCTAGTGATAATGATATTGAACATTATTTCATATGCTTATTAACCATCAGATAACTTTTTAGTTTAAATGTCTATCAAATATTTCAACCACATGTAATTGGATTATTTTAGTCTTATTATTAACTAGTTGCATATTCTGAATATATGTGCTTTCTCAGATATATGATATGTAAATAATTTCTCCCAGTGTGTAGTTTAAGGCTTTGGTTTCCTTACGGTATCCTTTGAAGTGCAAAAAATTTAATTTTGATGTAGTCCTATTTATTTATTTTTTCTGCATGGATCTTGCTTTTGGTGCTGCAAATGAGAACATATTATATAAACCAAGGTCTGACGATTTTTTTCCTATATTTTCTTCTGGAAGTCTGATTGTTTTAGATATTGTTTTTAGGTGTATGATTTCTTTTGAGTTAATTTTTGCTTATGATGACAGGTAAGGGTCCAAGTTCACCTGTTTTCATGGAAATATCCAATTGCCCCAGCACCATTGGTTGAAAAGAATATTGTTTTCTCCACTGAATAGTATTGAACATTTTTTCAAAACTCAGTTGAACATAAGTGAAACGGCTTATTTTTGAACTATCAATTTGGTGCCGTTGATGTATATATTTATCCTATGCCAGACCTCCACTTTGTTGATTACCATAACTTTATAGTAAGTTTTAAAATTGGGAAGTGCTAGTTCTTGAACTTTGTTCTTCTTTTTCAAACATTTTACCTATTTTTGCTCTTTTGTATTTCTATGTAGTTATTTTAGGATCAACTTAACCAGTTACTTTATAAAAAGCATGCTGGGATTTTGATAGGCATTGCAATTTAGAGATAACTTTAAGGAGAATCAACATTTTAACATTATTGGGATTTTTAATCCATAAAAATATACTGTCTCCCAATTAATTTACATATTCTTTAAATTCTTTTAGTCATGTTTATTCAGTGTTGATTAGAGAACATCCTTACCTTGTGATGTGTTTAATGATGATGTGTTTAATACATACAGCATTGCTATGTGTATTATATTAATTGAATTTCAAATGATAAACCAACCTTTTATTCCTGGACTAAGTCCCATTTGGTGTGGAATTTTTATATATGTTGCTAAATTTTGATTTGTTAAATAATTCGTGAGGAAGGAGCTGCATCTATGTTCACTGAAATATTGCCCTGTCATTTCTTTTCTTGTCATATGTGCTTTCCCATGTACATGATATGTAAATACTTTGTCTAGCTTTGGTATTGGGTGATAATGGCCACATATAATGAGATGGGAAATAGTCACTCTTTTGCTATTTTATTGGCAAATTTGTGAAGAATTGGTATTACTAGTATTATTTCTACTTTCAATATTTGATAGAATTTATTTTGTAACTTAAATACTTTGTCTAGCTTTGGTATTGGGTGATAATGGCCACATATAATGAGATGGGAAATATTCACTCTTTTGCTATTTTATTGGCAAATTTGTGAAGAATTGGTATTACTAGTATTATTTCTACTTTCAATATTTGATAGAATTTATTTTGTAACTATCTTATCTGAACATCTGTGGGAAATTTTTAAATTATTAATTAAATTTATTTACTTGTTATACATGTATCCATTTCTTCTTAAGTTAGTTTTGGTAACTTGGCTCTTTATTGGTATTTGTCCAATTATTGATAAAAACAGTTCATAGTATTTCTTTATAATCTGTATAATTCCTGTATGGTCATCAATTATGACACCCTTTATATTCCTGCTTTTTACAATTTGTGTTTTATGTCTTCTCTTTGTTTTTGTCAGTCTGACCAAAATGTATTAAAGCTTTTTATATTAAAAATGATCCAACCTTTGCTTTAATTGTTTTTTTTCCCAATTTTTTTTCTGTTCCTGTTTAATTATTTTCCTATAGAATTTTTGGTTTCTGGTTTTTCTTGCTTTGAGATTAGATCAGTCTTTCTCTAGTAGTTTCTTAATGTTATTTTAAATCATTCCTTTTTTTCTAATAGAGGTTTTCAAAATTAAACACTTTTTAAACACTGGTTTTCATTTTCACTTGGTATAAAATATTTTCTAATTTCCCTGCTGATTTTCTTTTTCTCTTAGTGTTCAATCAAGCCTTGACTTCTTTTTTACCTGATTATTTCTCAGTGCAGACACTGTGTACAAAATTATAGAGGCATTTGAAAATCTGAACAATGCTATTTTTAAGATTATTTACTTAATTTTTGGCTGAGATAAAGGACAAAAAAGTATTTGGAGAGAAAATAACCCCTCCGTTATTTATTAAGTCTGGGTTAGAGAATGTCACTTCACACTGGTAGGCAAGAATCCCAAAATTGAGCCAAATTTATCTACCCAATTCTATTCAGTACACAAATGGGACAAGCTGCTTTACAAGAATTAGAGCAGGGGAGAAGTTGCAGTCTCCACAGATAGGCTTTCTCACCAGAATATAAAAGAAAACAAAAAAAAAAGTGAGGTGCTTGGCAATGGCTATACATGGTACTTTTCCTTCCTAACTTGGGTTTGGATGTGATTCCCTTACTGAATGAGAAGTTACTGGGAAGCGTAAAGGGCAAGAATGAGACAGCAGGTAGATTTCTTGCAACAAAGAAAGAAATATCATTAGTAAGAATAAATAGTTTACCTAAAAATGTCAACATATAGCTCCTAAAGCATATTGTAAAATGGAGTAGAAAGTGGAAGAAGAAACATATGAGAAAGCTGGCAATGTAGGATATTGGAGAAGATTCAACAGGAAAAGAAACAGGTGAAAGCTGGGTGTATTTGAGGGCAGCAAAAACTATTGTGTCAGGAGTATTTTGGATATTGGGATGTGTTGTGTGTGTGTGTGTGTGTGTGTGTATACACTGTAGGCTAGACTATAATCAAACAGGCCAAGGTAAATAGTTCGAATTTTAGATTTGCATGTAAGTAATATAACAGAAATCTATCATAATGTTGCTGATCCCAGATCTACTCGGGGCGGATAAGTATATTTTTATATATATTAATACAAGGGCATTTAGATGGTTCAGTGCTCATATTTGATTGGGAGAATCAAGGAAAACCATTTATCATTGTAAATTTTCTTTTGAAGTAGACCACGTTAGGCTTTCAAGGAGGCAAATAGTCATATCCTCTTCATTCTTTAAAATCTGTCTGAAATGTCATTTATTTTTTGAAGCTACTGATTTTATCCTCTTAGTGCTTTCTACCTCGTTAAATATAGTTTCTTCTGCTATTGCCCCCAAGTTCTTTGATTCTTTACTATCTTCTTAGATTACAGTATCCCTCTCTGAGCTTTGCACACACTGAAAACTACCCTATTTTAGTGCTTTTTTCATGGAAGTTAAGTGCACAGACTTGGAGCCAGACTATCTCATTTGAATTTATGTTCCTTCACTTGCTATGTACCTTGGGTAAATTGTTTAACCTTTATGTGCTCCAATTTTCACATGTATAAAATGGGGATAACAATAAATAACACCTACTTCATAGAGTTGTTGTCAGGACTAAATGAGATATTACATGTAAGTTACATAAAGCAGTAGCTGGCAAATAAATGTGCTCAAATAAATATTAGCTGTTTCTCTTATGATTATTGTTCTATTATATTTCGAAGATGACATCCACTCAAGAGATTTGCTTGATTAAACAATACTCCCTTATGAAACATACTAATTGCTACAAAACCTTCTAGAACATAGTTTATCATCCAAACAAGAATACTTTTATGAGTAAAAGGCTGTGCTACTAATAATTACATCAGAAAAAGTTAAAAACTGAAAGTATGTTTATCTTATTATTAGGCAATTCTATTATAAACTCATCTCTTCTACACACGTTGACCTTTAATTAATGTATCTATAAACATTTACTTAAAGTTTTAGCTCTTACTATGTGTTCTCAGGCCACTAGCCCAGCTTGCCTGAATTACAGCATTCACTTCCCAACTTTCAAAACATTCTTCTAATTCATCAGAATGCCATTTCAAAGGTGTAAATTTGATAATATATCTTCATTTTTTAAATGCTTCAGCAATTTCCCATTTTTTTTTTTTTTTCCGAAAACTTCACAATGACCCTCACGGCGTGATATGTAGTATGAACGTCATCATCAGTGTCATCATAGATTGCTTTCTAACATCACCATCATCATCATCCTAGATCATTTTGTATGTACGAGGACATGTTGAATATTTTATGTGCAATTTCATTTTAATTCTCACAAAACCTCATGAGGCATTTTTTTTTTTTTTGTCTCCATCTATGAAATGAAGAAAAGAGTTTTAGAGAGATTAGACAGCTTATCTAATATCACACAACTTGTGAAAGGTAAAGTTTGACTTCAAAGTTTTATATTCTGACACTGGA